>NC_080173.1:91284372-91368492 GCF_950295315.1 Erinaceus europaeus
TCCATCCCCTCCACTGGAAACTTTCCTATTCTTTATCCCTCTGGGACCATGGACCCAGGATCATTGTGGGGTACAGAAGGTGGGAGGTCTGGCTTCTGTAATTGCTTCCCCGCTGGACACAGGTGTTGGCAGTTTGATCCATACTCCCAGCCTGTTTCTATCTTTCCCTAGTGGGGGAGGGTCCTAGGTGACAGAGTGAACTGGTAGTGACCAAAAGAGCCACCATTAAAGTATGTTGGTCTCACAGAATGTGAGCTCAGACCTACAGGGATGCAGAGGTTACACAGGCTCCTGCACTGAATATGGGCCCCAGATCAAATTGAAGGGGGTTACAGTTAATGATATTTATATACTTTTCCCATATTTGGGAGCTACTCTCTTTCCTGATCCAGATTTCTAGTCCTATTTCCAACTCTTGCACCATCTCCCCAGAAAATACCTTTGGTCTCCTGGGTGTTAGCTGTTGAGCTCAGGTAAAAATTGATAAAGTCATGGGCCCCTTAGAATATAACTAAAATAGACCTAGCCTTTTCCAAAATAGAGACCTCAAATCTATCTGCTATATTCTTGATTTTAGGTTTCTGACTATTAAACAATTTGTTCTGCTTTATATCTTAGCACTTCATATGCTTAATGCCAAGTTCCAGATGCTACCATGACGCCAACCTGATTTCCCTGTGCAGATGACCTCACCAATATGTCCTGGAACCCCACCTCTCCAGAGCCCTGCTCCACTAGGGGAAGAGAGAGACAGGCTGGAATATGGTTTGACCTGCCAACACCCATGTCCAGCGGAGAAGCAATTACAGAAGCCCTCCACTTTCTGCACCCCACAATGATCTTGGGTCCATGCTCTCCGAGGGATAAAGAATAGGAGAGTTTCCAGTGGAGGGGATGGGATATGGAACTCTGGTGGTGGGAAATGTGTGGAATTATACCTTCTCTTACCCTATGGTCTTATTGATATTTTTTATTTTATAAATAAATTAAAAAAATAAATTATGCGGGTCTCTTGCCCTTATCCATTTTTTCAGTCCTTATTTTACTGACAGGTTTAGGCTTAGAGTGATTGAGGGAAGTGAAATAAGAAATAGGTGAGGAGGGTATCTAGTTCTAAGTAGAAACTATTTGATTAAGTACTTTATGTTGTCTTTTATGGTCTTTCTGCTTGCTTGCTTCACTTTGAGTCACTGCAAACTATTGTGCACTTCTACTTTAAGGTATATATTTTCCAGAATTCTTTATGGGGAGCAGAAGGTAGGAGTTCTGGCTTCTGTAATTGCTTCTTTGCTGGACATGGGCATTGGCAGGTCAATCCATATCCCCAGCCTGTTTCTATCTTTCCCTAGTGGGGTAGGGCTCGGAGAGGTGAGATTTTGTTCTGAATTTTCCAAGGGTGTGGCACTCTGTTCCCTTCCTAAAAGCATGGAGAAACACATGAATGAATCAGTTGAGGTTAGGACATTTACAGTTATTATTTTCTTAAGGATCAACTTTAGAAAGGAGTTCACACGTTAGAGACCAAAGTGAACCAGGCTTTCAGAAGGACCCCTCTCTACAGCTTCTGCTGGAATGATGATCCAGCTTCAGTGAAGGAAACCTGTCTAAATTTCACTATAATAATATCAAGAAGGGGCCAGGCAGTGGTGCACCTGATTAAGCACACACATTACAGCGTGCAAGGACCGGGGTTCAAGCCCCTGGTCCCCACCTGCAGGCGGGGAGGCTTCACGAGTGGTGAAGCAGGGCTGCAGGTGTCTCTCTCCCTTTTTATGTCCTCTTCCCCTGTCAATTTCTGGCTGTCTCTATCCAATAATAAATCAATAAAATATATAAAAAATATCAAGAAAATACATTGGGATGTTTAATCTCTATTTTTTTTTTTTGCCTCCAAGGTTGTTGCTGGGGCTTGGTGATGCCACTTATGAATCCACTGTTCCGGGAGGACATTTTTTTCCCTTTTTGTTGCCTTTGTTGTTTAACGTTGTTATTATTATTGTTGTCATTGCTGTCATTGTTGTTGGATAGGATAGAGAGAAATGGAGAGAGGAGGTGAAGATAGAGAGGGGGAGAGAAAGATAGACACCTACAGACCTGCTTCACTGCTTTGTGAAGCGACCCCCCCCTGCAGGTGGGGAACTGGAGGCTCAAACCGGATCCCTATGCTGGCCCTTGTGCTTTGTGCCATGTATGCTTAATCCGCTACGCTACTGCTTGGCTCTCTTAATCTTTATTTTTCACTTGAAGGTTGTTATCAAAATACAACAACTTTTCCTTTGGCTATAAGAGGATAACAGACTTAAGAATGATAACTAGGGGAGCCGGGCGGTAGCGCAGCGGGTTAAGTGCACGTGGCACAAAGCACAAGGACAGGCATAAGGATCCCAGTTCGAGTCCCAGCTCCCCACCTGTAGGGGAGTCACTTCACAGGTGGTGAAGCAGGTCTGCAGGTGTCTATCTTTCTCTCCCCCCTCTCTGTCTTCCCCTCCTCTCTCCATTTCTCTCTGTCCTATCCAACAATGACAACAACAATAACTACAACAATAAAACAAGGGCAACAAAAGGGAATAAATTTTAAAAAAAGAATGATAATAAAATGGAGGTATGTAGTAACACATTTCAGGCTAAATTAGGAACAGTGGAAGAGTTTTGAGGGATGTTTTGTCTCCCATATTTGCTAATACTCTAGCAAGTCTGAAGGGGAGTTATCAATACTTGGATCATTTGAAATGGGACTTCAATCCCCTACCCCTACACTTAAAAAAAAATCTAGTTCAATCTTCAAAACAACCCTTTAGGTTATGTAGGAAGTTTATAAGTTCTTTTTTTAAAAAACAATTAAGTTATTTTTATTTATTGGGTAAAGACAGAAACTGAGAGGAAGGGGGTGATAAAAAAAGGGAGAAAGACAAAAACCACACCACTGCTTCACCACTCATGAATCTTTCCTTCTTCAGGTGAAGACTGGGGACCTGAACCTGGTTCTTGCGCATTGTAACATGTACGTTCAACCAGCTGTGCCATCAGCCAGCCCTTGTAGGACACTTACTTTTCCCCCCTTTTCAAATATTTAAAGGGCATATTCAGTCCTTACTACTGATGGAAACAGTTTGGCTTTCATGTCTCTGTCTTCAGGTTCTAAGATTAGCACTAGTTTCTATCCAACTAAACTGAGTATCAGTTCTCTTAATACCCTCCTGCTACCCATATAATCATGAAATGCCAGGAGTTGGGTGGTAGCGCATCGGGTTAAGTGCACGTGGCACAAAGTGCGAGGACCGGCATAGGGATCCCAGTTTGAGCCCCCGGCTCCCCAACAGCAGGGGAGGTTGCTTCACAAAGCGGTGAAGCAAGTCTGCAGGTTTCTATCTTTCTCTCCCCCTCTCTGTCTTCCCCTCCTCTCTCCATTTCTCTCTGTCCTATCCAACAACGACAATGACAGCAAGGATAACTACAACAATAAAACAACAAGAGCAACAAAAGGAAACAAATAAATAAATAAATGTCACGAAGTGACATATAGAACCTTGAAGTGGATAAAGATGATAAGGGGGTACCATTTCATAAATAAAAATTCATTTGCGTTAAGCCATCACTGAGATGAGATTCTTATAGTCACCACCCATACCCACAATAAGGACATGTTTCTGAACTGGTTTGTCCCCTCACTCCCTCTGATTCCCACAACTCTGTTATTCCAGGCATTGGTCCTCAGACCAACAAAGCTCAGTGATCCAGGAGGTGGCACAGTGGATAAAGCACTGGACTCTCAAGCACAAGTTCCCAAGTTCAATCCCTAGCAGCACATATACCAATGCGATATTTGTTTTTTTCCTCCTCTCCCTCCTCTCCCTCTCCGCCTCCCCTCCCCCTCCCTCTTCTCTCTCCCTCTCCCCTCCCTTTCCTTCTCCCCTTTTCCCTCTTCCTTCTCCCTCTCCTCCTCCTCCTCCTCCTCCTCCTCCTCCTTCTTCTTCTTCTTCTCCTTCTTCTTCTTTTTTTTTTTTTTTAAGATTTTACTTATTTATGAGAAAGGTAGGAGGAGAGAGAAAGAACCAGATATCACTCTGGCACATATGCTGCTGGGGATCAAACTCAGGACCTCATGCTTGAGAGTCCAAAGCTTTATCATTGCGCCACCTCCCAGACCACCTCCCTCTCCTTCTATCTTTCTCATTAATAAATAAATATATAAAATCTTTTAAAAATGTTAAAAAACTAAAAGAAGCAGCAGCAGCTCAGGTCCACTGAATCAGAATTTGAGTTTTAATTCATATAAGGCCAAAATGAACCCTGAGATATTTATAGGAATGTCAGGGCCTGGGAAGTTGTACTTCTATTACTCATGCTTTACCTCAGCCTTGTCTATTTTATATAGCAGGCCGCTGTGTAAAGAGAGAAGGGAAGGAGATGGGAGATGGTTAACAAGCATAGAGGGAAGAACCAGGGTGGTGGTGGTGGTGGTGGTGGTGAGAAGTTGGAAACAGAGAAGAACTTGCCAGGAGCCGCCTGTAGACATCTGGTTTGTGGTCTCGAGGAAACAGACGCTATTGATTTTTATTGAGATGAGAGATACTCCAACTGTCTCTTGCTCACAAGCACTTTGGGCCACATTATTTGAGAAACTCTGATTTGCTCCTGAAATGTGACAAAACCAGGCTGGCCACTTTATTTTATTTTATTTTATTTTATTTTATTTTATTTTATTTTATTTATTTCTTTAAGAAACAACCTGATGGGGGCCAGGCAGTGTCACACCTGGTTAAGCGCACATATTTACTGTGCACAAGGATCCAGGTTCAAGCCCCTGGTCCCTATCTGTAGGAGGAAAGCTTCACAAGTGGTGAAGCAGGGCTGTAGGTGTCTATCTTTCTCTTTCCCTTTCTATCTCTCTTCCCTTCTCAATTTCTCTCTATCTCTATTGAGAAAAAAAATAGAAAAAGGAAGTAATAGCCTGATGCATGAGTCCTTAGGTCAGGGGAAAACCAAGATGCCTCATTTCTCCTCTGTTTTCAGGACTCAGCTCTTGGCGTCTGCAGTCCCAACACTGGGGGATAAGACTTAGTCTCCCCCAGTCCTGCACCAGGATCCCTCTTTGAGGCTCTGCTAACACAACTTCCCCTGGAAGCTGAGTGTTCATGCAGTTATAGCTTGCGTTATTTTCTTGTGGTCCTAGAGCTCCACTCCTCTTTCACCCACCCTGCCTGTAGGCTTTTTTCAGGAGCTGCCAGATATCCAATTGCTGCTCCATATTCTGTGGCTTCAGAGTCCAAGAAAATGTCCATGAAGGAGGGAGGAGAGGGAGGTTGTAACCACTGAAACACAAAGTGAACACAGGCCCTGAATTCTGTGGTAGGGGCGAGGACACTGAGAGATTTTAAATGACTCTCTTGGGAGTTGCTTGTCAAATTTTTTGGTGTGTTCAGGAAATGTCTGTCACATTTTTACACCAACATTTTCAAATGGTCAGTGAGTCAAGTGTTGAATTGGTAACAATGAGTGAGTGAAATGATTGAATTGTGGCATCCCCAGCAAATTATCTTGGGTAATAGAAACAGATTATTATTTTTTTTAATTAAAAAAACAATCTTTGGTATGATACAACCATCCCTGGTGAATTGCTCTGTAGGCTATAAAGTTCATCTCGACATCATGTGAAGCCACGGTCCGGAATTCTTCTCGTGGAAAAATTGGGTCCTTCTATGCTATCTGCTGTCACTCATATTTCAAGGTTCAGAAGGGTCAAAGTCAATCAAAGTAGGGGGAAATGTGTTTCTAATTGCTCCCTTACTCGGTATCCTAGGATTTGTTACTCAGGGTTTCCGAGCATTTATGTTGTTATTACTATCATTCCCAGCTGCTTGGGATCCTATTCTCATCTCCTCCCTAAGGCTTCTCTGCCAATCGGGAGAGAGCTGCTCCTATCTGTTGCCTCATTTTGCTCAGCTGTTGGAAGGCAAGTGCGATCCAACAATGAAGTCCCTCTGTTGCACATACTGACTGCTCAGTTATTGATGAAATATCCCGAGATCAATTTCCACATGTGTCTGGAGGTTTCCCCACACCAACAAGCAATGCTCAGATACAGCAGGGGTGTCTGAGACCACAATCCAGTTCTGATACGAGGTACCTGGATACGGTGTTAGATTGCACAGTTGCTGTCACATCACTTTCCGGCTATAAGCTCAGATAAACTCTTAGCCACGCTTCTGATCAACTGACTACAAATCAAATTCGCTGGTTTGATAACTTTGCTAGGATGACTCCCAGAGTTCAGAAAACATGTCTACTCACTAGCTCATCAATTGATTACAAAGGTTGAAATGCAGGAGCTGTCAGATCGAAGAGATGCCCAGGACAAGGCTCAGAAGGGTATGAAGCTGAGTGTTGGGTGGTAGCGCAGTGGGTTAAGTGCAGGTGGCGCAAAGCAAGGACCGGCTTAAGGATCCTGGTTCGAGCCCTTGTCTCCCCAGCTGTAGGGGAGTTGCTTCATAAGTGGTGAAGCAGGTCTGCAGGTGTCTGTCTTTCTCTCCCCACTTCTGTCTTTCCCGCCTCTCTCCATTTCTCTCTGTCCTATCCAACAACAAGGACATCAATAATAACTACAACAATAAAACAACAAGGGCAACGAAAGGGAATAAATAAATAAATAAATACATATAAAAAAGAAGGGCATGAAGCTTTTGTGGCTTTGCTCAGTGTTGCTACTCTCCTCAGATATCCACACATTCACTAACTGGGTGGCCCTCCCAAAGGGACCTCACCTCACACCCATCTTTGGGTGGGGCGGGTTCTAGAGGTTTCATTAGGAAGGAAACATGACTGATTAAAGCATTGGTCATTGGTAGTTGAATTCTATCTCCATTTTTCTTCCCCTGCCTTAAAATGGGGAGGGGGCTTTTATGCCTGTTTGTTTCCCTGGCAACAAGTCTACTATTCTCAGGTATTTTCCAAAAGCTTTCAGGAAGTCCAAAATTGATGAGGAATTGTGAGTCCACACATGTGGATGAAGAGCAAATATGGATGAAAACAATGTCATTCGGTGCTCTGTAGGGATGAATGTGGGTGAGTGTGTTTGTGTTACAGAGTGTAATACCACCCCTGCATTCTCTCCATTAATACATACATGGAATTTTTAAAAAAAATTCACCCTTTTTATTGCATAGGACAGAGAGAGGTTGAGAGGGGTGGGGGAGATAGGGAGGGAGAGAGACAGAGAGACACCTGCAGACCTGCCTCACCGTTTGTGAAGCGACCCCCTTGTAAGTAGGGAACTGGAAGCTCTAAGCCGAATCCTTGTGTGGGTCCTTGTGCTTTGCACTATGTGCACTTAACTCAGTGCACGACCACCTGCCCCCTTCCCACGTGGGCTTCTTCACAAATCAAGAAAGAAGAGCTCTGTTGTATCATACTAGTCCAGATAGTGTAGCTGCAAAGGGGCAGACCAAGATCTTATGCTTCCTGAACCTGCCCATTTCTCTCTCCCACTGGTCCTTGAAGTGTGGTTCCCTGAAGCAGCAACTGCAGAATTACCTGGGCAATCCTCACATTCTATAATAATAATAACATCAATTTAAATTACTATAATAATTAAATAATCTATAATCTATAATAATTAAATTATTATTATCATAATCATTATTATTTGCCTCCAGTTGATGGGTCTTGGTGCTAGCACTATGAATCCACCACCCCTAGTGGCCATTTTTTTCTCCCTTCTTTCCCCCTGTTGTTGTGCGCGGGCTGCGGAGAAGAGAGAGAGGCGGGGTCCGGAGCGAAGAGGAAACACAAATCTTTATTTGCGCTGGCACCTCAGAGTTGGGTGCTAGAGAGGCAGGTTGGGCCATGTGGAGGTAGCGAAAATGGCCGCCTCATGCAGTAACCTTTCCTGTGTCTGAACACCAGAGTGAAGTGCTGGCAAGAGAGCGAGGTGCGGAAAACGAAGGGTTTTTATAGGAGTAGCTTTCATGAGAATGGGAAGGGGGAGGAGTAACCATAGCACTCCAGGATAGGATGATAACTCTCATGAGAATGGGAGGGGGGAGGAGTAACCAAAGCACTCCAAATATCACGGGGATATATACAATGTCCTGAGGGCATAATGTGGCGGAACAGGCACTCCCAGAATGTCCCAACTCTCACGGGAACTGGTAGCCTGAGGGGAAAACATGGCAGATGTGAATGCATCTGCACAATTTCCCAGCATCTCTCCCTTTCCTTTTATCTAATGCCCAGGGCAACAGTGTGTAAAGTCTGTGAACTACTCAGGGTCAGTCTATGAAAAACCAGCAATGTGAAGGGAAGAAAGCTGCTGTAAAATTGTCTAAAGTGTCCAAAGGGTATAACAGCAAGTCTGATAAAAGTCTCAGTCCAAAGTAGGTGACTAGGGGGAGAAATGGCAGGGGATGAAATGCTGCATGAGGAAGGTCAGCCTCTGGAATTCTGCTTTTCTGTAGAAAGTGAGCCGGAACCGCCAAAACGTGACAGGTCAAAGCAAAAGCAGGAAAGGCAGACAGGCAGTAAAAATGTTCTGTCCTTGGAGTCTGTGAATCAGGTTCTTCAGATCACGTCAGGTGACATCTAGGGTTTCAGGGGGTGTGCCACTGTAGTCGTGCCATCTAGTGGGTAATGTCAGGGTGTGCAGGGGTCCAGATGTTTTTTTTCTGGGATTTCTGTGGAAGAAACACAATCTGCTTCTTGTGGTTAGCAGGGCATCTGATTTGAATGCTTTATAGAAAACGAGGTTTGGTGCCTTGACCAACTGAGTATTGGGGGATGTATCTTTCCTATTCATTTATGATTATATTTTATATTATTTGTCATGGTAGTCAGCCATTATCTGGAAGGTCCTGGGTAATTCATGGGGAAAAAGAACTTATCTTTTAACAAAGACTCTAAGGTGTAGGGAAGTGGGAACTATCTTATCCCTTTTTTTTTTATCTTGCCTTTTGTTTCCCTAGTTGTTTTATTGTTGTAATTATATTGTTGTTATTGCTGATATTGTGGTTGTTGGATAGAACAGAGAGAAATGGAGAGAGGAGGGGAAGACAGGGGGAGAGAAAGACACCTGTAGACATGCTTTACCGCCTGTGAAGTGATTCCCCTGCAGGTGAGGAGCCAGGGGCTCAAACTGGGATCCTCAAGCCGATTCTTGCACTTAGCACCACCTGCGCTAAACCTGCTGTGCCACCGCCCGATTCCCAGGAACTATCTTTTAACATAAACTCTATGGCCATGCCAATAGCAACCTTGAGAGCACATGTGGCTCCCCACATGTCCCCCTGTCTTATATCATGTTTTGATGTTTGGCAGACTTTGTTTTGTGGCAGGGTGGACTGTGCCTGTCTTAGGTTGGGGATCAGCCTTCCGTCTTACCTGTCATTGGAACACCTGGTCATTTTTTCCCAGTAGTACCAGGTGCCCTGTCTTAGGTTGACTGGATAGCGCTAGTTTCCTCTTACCCGTCATTGGCTAGCCAGCCCTCTACATGGTGGACGTTCTCATGGAGGGGGGCAAATCCTCCACAGAAACTCAATATTCTGCCATGTCCAGCCTATGATAGTGAGTTTGTATAGGTTGCATCTTTATGGCATCAATCTGTTGCCGCAAAAAGGCCATGAGCTTGTTAAGAATTATAGGACCGTGGTCTGGGAGGTGTCACAGTGGATAAGGCATTAGATTCTCAAGCGTGAGGTCCCAAGTTCGATCCCTGGCAGCACATGTACCAGAAAGATATCTGGTTCTTTCTCTTTCCTCCTCTCTTTCTCATTAATAAATAAATTAAAATGTTGAAAAAAAATTATAGGACCTATTGTGAGCAGAAGAAGTAAAACAAACTAGGGTCCTACAACTAAGGGTAGACAGGTAAGGAAGGGGGAATGTATCTATTGTATGAAGAGGTGGGATCATATCTCAAGTCTAAGGGAAGCAGTCAGTGGATGTAATGTCTAGGGGAACAGCCATTTGTCTTTGAGGGTCATAAAGGATGTCTGTGGCATGGGTGATGTTATAAAGGGAAACATCTTTAAATTGTTGGCTTACAAAGGCATGGCTTATGGTGGCAAGACAAGATACACCAGTTATGTGTACAAGAATATGTGAATGTTGTTAATTCACATAGGTTGGATATGGAGGAACTTCTTACAGTTTAATACCTTACCATGTGAACAGATGATTCCTCACATGAAGGCTTGATAGCTATAATCACTTGCTTGTGAAAAAAAAAACTTGTAACAAGTTAGAGGTTTACTATAATTGACTTTGGACTATAAGCAGACTCAGGTTACTTAGAGAGTTAATGCATGTTAGTGTCAATGGTTTGAACATTTAGAGTACTTATGAGCAGATGGGTCATACAAAAATTTTTTGTCATTCAGCACACTCACTCACAAAACACAACTGGCCATTCATAACATAAGACATTCAGAGAAGGTGTAGGAGAGAGGGCTCTGTGAGCCAACTTTTGTAGGTTCTGCCATGTCATATCCTGGGATGTATCCTGCATCTAGTCCTCTTGTATTATTTCTAGTTCTTCAGGGATAACAGTGCCATCATGAGGGTATTGTCGGACATGGCGGGCAGGAACCCAGACAGGTTTAGAGTAATTATGTGGGAAAATGCATGCAAAACCTCTTCCCACGGTCAATAGAGGGTCAGGCCCTTTCCAAATTTTATCGAGTGGGTCTCTCCATTTGACCTTAATACATGGGAGAGTAGATGGTGTTTGCCAGTGAAGAATAATAGGAGGTAAGTCCGAGTTATTGTAAATATTAAAGAGATTTAACGTAGTTAAGGCTTTTGCTAGCTGGATATTGGGGGGGTACATTCCTCCTTTATCTTTATTTAATTGAGCCTTAAGGGTTTGATGGGCCCTCTCGACAATGCCTTGTCCCTGTGGATTATAGGGAATGCCTGTGGTATGAGTAGTGTTCCAGAGGGAACAAAAATCTTTAAATTGTTTGCTGGTAAATGCAGGTCCATTGTCAGTTTTCAGTTGAAGAGTTAAGCCCATCACAGCAAAACAGGAGAGCATATGGCATTTAAGCCTTTTAGAGCTTTCTCCCATCTGAGCTATTGCCCACATAAATTTAGAAAAGGTATCAATTGAGACAAACACATATATATATATTTTCCCTCCAGGGTTATTGCTGGGCTTGATGCCTGCACCTTGAATCCACCGCTCTTGGAGGCCATTTTCCCCCTTTTTGTTGCCCTAGTTGTTGCAGCCTCGTTGTGGTTATTATTGCCATTGTTGACGTTGCTTTGTTGTTGGATAGGACAGAGAGAAATGGAGAGAGGAGGGGAAGACAGAGAGAGGGGGAGAGAAAGATAGACACCTGCAGACCTGCTTCACCACCTGTGAAGCGACTCCCCTGCAGGTGGGGAGCCGGGGGCTCAAACCGGGATCCTTACGCGGGTCCCTGCACTTTGCACCACGTGCGTTTAACCCACTGCGCCACCGTCCAACCCCCCCTCTTCCCTTTTCTATCTCCCCCTCCCCATCAGGAACACCTGCTATTCAGACTCTTGGTGTGCCACCACTTGGCCATGTTGCCCCATTTGCCATGTGCATCCTTGACTATTGCTGAGTATTCAGTGGGATACCGTGGATGGCTTGTAATTTTTGGCTAAAACCTGGCTAATTAGGACATGTCACTGGTCTGTTTACATATCTGATTTGCTGATTTTCTCATCATCTTGAATACATGATTTGTGCTTATACTTAGTGCAGTTTTTATTTTATTTTTTTATAAATTTAGATTTTTTTAATATTTATTTTATTTATTTATTCCCTTTTGTTGCCCTTGTTGTTTTATTGTTGTAGTTATTATTGTTGTTGTCGTTGTTGGATAGGACAGAGAGAAATGGAGAGAGGAGGGGAAGACAGAGAGGAGGAGAGAAAGATAGACCCCTGCAGACCTACTTCACTGCCTGTGAAGCGACTCCCCTGCAGGTGGGGAGCCAGGGGCTCAAACCGGGTTCCTTACGCCGGTCCCTGTGCTTTGCGCCACATGCGCTTAACCCACTGATCCACCGCCTGACTCCCACAAACACATATTTTTGTTTGCCAAAGTTTGGTATGTGGGTGACATCAATTTGCCAAATAGCATTAGTTTTTAAGCCTTGGGGGTTAACACCAAGAGTCTAAATAGCAGGTGTTTTTATGAGACTTGAATCAATTTTCACATAGGAACGAGCAAACCGTGGAAGTAAGTTAACAGTATACACACTGTCAGAAAAAAGGTTGAAGGATTCTGGTACAGCTTTTAATGCAAGGAAAACAGCATAAAGTTCTTTGTACTGAGGGGAATTCTCAGGAAGCTCAGTAAAGAGATATTTAGGGGGTTGTTTTTCTGGGTAATATATAAGGGCAGCAGCTCCCTTTTTTCCACCATCAGTGAAGACTGTAGGAGCAGAAGCAATGGGATCTCGAGAGAAAAGTTTAGGTGCTAGTAGAGGCAAAAGAGGTAAAGAAGCTATCAATTTATTGGAAGTAAAATGGTTATCTATTTGTCCTGGAAACCCCACAAAGCTTATGGCAAAGTGGGAATGGTGGCGTATGAGCCACTCTGTATCTGTGAGAGAAAAGGGCAGAATAATTAAATCCGTTTCTTTCCCTAATACCTGCACAGACCTATTTCTCCCTTGGCGAACCATGAATGCTAACGCGTCTATCTCAGTGAGGAGTCTTGGAGCTCCTCCTACTGGCGTGTGAAGCCACTCAAGAACCCCATGGTCTTGCCACAATGCCCCTACTACTGTGAGGGTGGAGTTGAAGATTAGAAGGTTTACCGGAGAGGAAGGAGAGAATCGAACAAGGTGCATGTCCTAGAGGGCCTGGTTAACCCTTTCCAGTGCTGAGGAGGCCTCGGGAGTTAACTTACGTTTTGAGGAGGGCTGTTTGTTTCCTTTTAACAGGTCAAACAGTGGTTGGAGGCAGCTTGTAGGCAGATAGAGATACTGCCTAAGCCAATTTAAATTTCCTAGAAAACTTTGTATCGAACAGGCCATGGCCGGTGTGCTGCTATGTTCCATCGCTGGGGAGCCAGAGACGACCCAAACTGCCCCTGCGTCTACAGACAGACTATGACCCACATAGTCAACGACTGCCACCTCTCCAGATTCAAAGGAGGTCTCGAAACTTTACATCAGGCTCAACCTGATGCTGTTGACTGGCTACGGGAGAAGGGCAAATGCTAGAAGAAGAAGAAAACTTTGTAAAGAAGCAGGTTAGAAGGAAAGGTGACATTAGGTTTCAAGGGACAAATTTGCATTAAAGAAATTTCTGAACCTAAGAAAGATATTGGAGGAATTAGCTGTATCTTCTCAGGAGCTATATTAAGGCCGCTTTTCTTTAATGCAGGAATGAGAAAATTACGTAAGGCATAGAGATCTGTATCTGATTTTCCCCATATTAATACGTCATCCATGTAATGAAAAACATTAAGGCCCTTATGGATATATGGAAAAGGGCAGATTTAACAGCCTCTTGTCAAATTGTAGGACTATTGGCCATACCCTGGGGCAGCACCACCCATTCAAATCTGTCAGCAGGGCTGGCATTATTAATAGAAGGAACAGAGAAGGCAAAACGTTTACAATCTTGTGGATGCAAGGGAATAGAGAAAAAACAATCTTGTATATAAATAGCTATGATTGGAATTCCTGTGGGAATTGCAGAAGCAAGAGGCAAACCCCTTTGGGGGGAGCCCCAGACCTGCATGGTTTTATTAACTGCACGGAGATCTTGGAGGAGGCGCCATTTTCCCGAGCGCTTTTTAATCACAAAGACAGGAGTATTCCATGGGCTTCGAGAATGGCGAATGTGTCCCAAGGACAACTGCTCTCAGACGAGTTCTTTTAAAATTTCTAGCTTATCCCTAGGTAAAGGCCACTGTTCCACCCAGACAGGCTCATTAGAAAGCCAGCTTAAGCGGGGTGTTTGGCTACGAACAGTGGCATTTAGTATTGGAGGTGCTGATTAGATCTGGTCTCGCGGGAGTGGGTGTTACACTCTGCAGAGGCATCTGTGGATATCCTAACATCAAGACATTCTAGAAGATCCCTGCCCAATAGGTTGCTGCTAATATTAGCTACCAAAGGGCGGAAGTGCCCAGTAGAACCTTCCGGGTCTTCCCACATGAGTGAGTCTTGTGTGCGAAATGATTGGGTCACCCCTCCTACTCCATGTATACTGGGTCCAGGGATGAGTTCCCAATCTTGGGGAACCTCTTCTTGCCTTAAAATCATCTTTGGTGCCCCCGTGTCCATTAAAAATTTGAAAGGAATATTGTCAGTCTTTACTGTCATAGAAAGGTGACCCCGTTCTAAAACAGGAGTGGTCCACAAAATCTCAGGCCCCGAATTTGTACCATTCAGGGGTGAACCATCTTTATGAAATTGGGGCCAACAATCTCTCTTCCAGTGAAACCTCTTACGACATCTTGGACAAACAGTACGGATGCCCCATAGTTGCCTGATGTAAGTTCCTGTGTCGTTAAAATCCAATTATCTGGGTGTAGGTGTTTAAGATTAAGGAATGCCTGACGGAATTGTGGTATCATGCCTTCCCAGACAATAGAGCGCAGGAGTAGTGAGCAGACGTCAGGATTATAAACCTTTCTCTCTAAGCTTGTCTTCACCCTTGAGATGAAGCTCGCTAATGATTCATCAGTGCCTTGGCGAAGAGAGTTAATAGGAACTGACGAATCTACATTGGGTGGGGTCACCCTTTCCCATGCTTGTGTTGCACAGATGCGTACCTGTTCAAAATAACCGGTTGGGGGAGTCGGGCTGTAGCACAGCGGGTTAAGCGCAGGTGGCGCAAAGCACAAGGACCAGCATAAGGATCCCGGTTCGAATCCCGGCTCCCCACCTGCAGGGGAGTCGCTTCACAGGTGGTGAAGCAGGTCTGCAGGTGTCTATCTTTCTCTCCTCCTCTCTGTCTTCCCCTCCTCTCTCCATTTCTCTCTGTCCTATCCAACAACGACAACAACAATAATAACTACAACAAGGGCAACAAAAGGGAATAAATAATTAAAATAAATATTAAAAAAAAAATAAACAAAAAAAAATAACCCGTTGGAAACCTGGCTTCTGTGGGGCTCCAGATGTTGTTATGTGCGGGCCACGGAGAAGAGAGAGAGGAGGGGTCCGGAGCGAAGAGGAAACGCAAATCTTTATTTGCGCTGGCACCTCAGAGTTGGGTGCTAGAAAGGCAGGTTGGGCCACGTGGAGGTTACAACAATGGCCGCCTCACACAGTAACCTTTCCTGCATCTGAACACCAGAGTGAAGCACTGGCAAGAGAGCGAGGTGCGGAAAACGAAGGGTTTTTGTAGGAGTAGCTTTCACGAGAATGGGAAGGGGGAGGAGTAACCATAGCACTCCAGGATAGGATGATAACTCTCATGAGAATGGGAGGGGGGAGGAGTAACCAAAGCACTCCAAATATCGCGGGGATATATAATGTCCTGAGGGCATAACGTGGCAGAACAGGCACTCCCAGAATGTCCCAACTCTTACGGGAACTAGTAGCCTGAGGGGAAAACATGGCAGAAGTGAATGCATCTGCACAATTTCCCAGCATCCCCTTCTTTCCTTCCTTCCTTCCTTCCTTCCTTCCTTCCTTCCTTCCTTCCTCCCACTTTTTCTCTTTCTCTCTCAGTCTTTCTTTTTTTCTTTCTCTATTTTACTGGATAGGACAGAGAGAAATAGAGAGGAGGGGAAGATAGAGAGGGAGAGATAAAGACACCTGCAGACCTGCTTCACCACTCATGAAGTGTTCCCGCTGCAGGTGGGGAGCCAGGGGCTCTGACCCGGGTCCTTACTCAGGTCCTTGCTCTGTGCCACCAGGTACGCCAGTCCAGTTATGCCACCTCCTGGCCCCCAAGACAGTATTTCTTTTAGTCAGTTTTTCCTATAAATGTTAAATACCTGTTTGACTTTACCTTTTCCTTTTGGTATATAACGTTTATAATTTGCATTTAGAAAATAAAAATAAAACCAAACTTGTGTAGGCCTACATGCAGCTATGGAAATCTGTTAGAAACAGCTAACACGACTGAATTCTTAGTGTGTGAGAGACAGTGTGTTGAAACTCCGTGGGATTTATCTCATTTAACCATCAGAATAATCCTTGGAAGCCAGTACTGTATCCCCTGCCTTTTACAGACAAGGACTGTGAGGATTGGAGAGATTTTAAGACTTGCTTGAAATCTTTGATATTTTGTAGGTAAGCCTCGACATGAACCACGGCCCTTCCCAGCAGGCCCTTCTGCTCACTGTGTACCTGTGGAATTGACTCTGCCATGTGCACAATGTGGAGGGAAAAGGCTAAAAAGCAAAAGATGACTCAACTTACAGAAAAGCTTAAGGAATAAAGAAGGCTTGCATTTCTTTCAGAAAGGAAAGCATAATTAGGGAAGTAAGAAGGAATTCTATAATTTCATTCCTGAGAAATCTGGTTATCTTGATCATCTTGATCTTAAATTGTGGGTGGGGGGGGTGGGGGGGAGGTGCCAAATCTACTGAGGATTGTTTGTTCTTAATTAAATGTTTCAAATTCATGTATTAGAGAAGGTGTACTCCTGTTGTCCACATCTGAGTCCCCAAGGGGCCAGACAGTGATGCCTTTGGAGGAATCAGGGAGAAGGAAGAGAGGAAGGGGGTAGTAGAATGAGAAAAGAGTGTGTGTAAATTAGAAATGCAGGGGCAGGCAGTGTCCTACCTGGTTAAACACTCACAATACAGTGTGCAAGGACCTGGGTTCAAACCCCTGGTCCCCACCTGCAGGGGAAAAGCTTCACAAGTGATGAAGCAGGACTGCAGGTCTCTCTCTGTCTGTCTATTTCCCCTTACTTTTCAATTTCTCTCTGTCTCTACCAATAATAAATAAATAAAATTCAAAAGAAAATAAATTCTGGATCCAATTGAGATATATACATCTAAACCTCCAGGTGCAGGTGCAGTCTGTACTTCTCAGAAATGTGTACCATTAACCACAAGCCACTCACCTTCACTCAAACTCAGTTCCTTCACCTGTAAAAGAGGGACAGTGACAACAGCTGTTTTGTTTGCATCCAGCCCCGGTGTGGCTATAACCGTGCTTATAAACAAAATGTGATGCCTGGTAAGCTCACCTCCGCTTCCCATGTGACCACCAGTGAATTGCAAAGGGAGGAGGGTACTGAGATGCTCATGTAATCTCAGTTTCCAACACGAGACTCTTTCCACTTGCACTTCCTGTCTCAGAACACATGTCTGTTTCTCTGAGATGCTGGATATAACTTCATGGTGCTTTTGTGACCAAAACTTTCTAAAGAGAGGGTTCTTTCTTCCAGGTGCTAGAGGGTCTCCGAAGGTTCTGGTGCTGTTTGTTTGATACCCAAGTCCTCAAAGCACAGATCTCAGTCTGGGTTGATACTATATTCAGTAGATTCCTTTTAGATACCTGGGGTCTGCTCCCCTGAACAGCCTCCTCCCCCTCTTCCTTATCCATTCCTCTCCAGGCACCAAAACCTTTTCTAAAATGTCTTCACCTTTCACGTGACACCAGGACTCAAATCCCCCACTCCAAATAAATGAGAAAGAAATGTCTTTCCACCAGGTTTTGCTTGTGCCCGGGACATCTGAAACCAGGATAAAATTTTGAGGCAGTGCGCTTGTGTGCAGTAATTGCTTCCTGAGAGGAAGGCCAGAAGAGCCTGCTGAAAATGAGGTGTTAATGATGAACACCACAGGATTTTTTACTGTAGCAAAGTCCCATCTGGATGAACTGCTCTAAGTCACTTTTATATATGGATGTTGTCCTTCATAGTGTAGTGTCTTACTCATAGTGTAGTGTCTTACCTATCCCCCACCCCTTTGTCAGGGAGTATCCCCAAGAGGAAAAGAAACAAAATGGTCAAAGCCAACTTTTGCTCTGTCCTATAACTGATCATTCTAGTCTCCCTAGAGGAGTTTGGCAGATCTGGCTGACATATCTAAGGCTTTTTTTTTTTTTTTTTTCTCCTTAGCACTCATTGCTTTTTGGATTAACAACTGTACACTGATAAAGAATTAGATACGGTGTGTAGTGTGAAATCCAAGGCTTTAGAAGAGATGATACAACTCTAGTAAATAAATTCCAGAAGAAGGGGCCAGGTGGTGGCACACCTGGTTAAGCAGCACACATATTAAAAATTCCAGAAGATATCTGAGTAGTAAGTTTTTAATCTGAAAAGTAGGCCATGTTACCTCATTTTATTTGATATGGTCTTTGATTATTTGTGGTGTTGTTGAGGTAACCTTGGCTTCATCATTGAAAATAATTCAGGATTTTTTAAAATAATACTTCAAAAATAAAGTTGTCCTACTGTGTACACCGCCAAAGTGCTGATATATCCTCCACCTATCCCATTTTCACCTTACCAAAATTCTCTGATATCTTAGCTTCATAGAAGGCTATTATCACAAGAAAACTACAGTTAAAGAGTTTTGGTTCAACCACCCCATTGCCTTGAGAAGCCGCTCAAAGAGGCAAAGAAAGCTTCCTGTCCGGGAATCTGGCGGTAGCGCAGTGGGTTAAATGCACATGGCACAAAGCGCAAGGACAGGCGTAAAGATCCCAGTTCGAGACCCCACTGCAGGAGCATCGCTTCACAGGTCGTGAAGCAGGTCTGCAGGTGTCTATCTTTCTCTCCCATTCTCTGTCTTCCCCTCCTCTCTCTATTTCTCTATGTCCTATCCAACAACGATGACAATAATAACTACAAAATAAAACAACAAGGTCAACAAAAGAGAATAAATAAATAAATATTAAAAAAAAAAGCTTCCTGTCCAAGGAAGGACACAAAATTGCTCAGTGGTTGAGTGAACAATGGAACCCAGATCTTCCAGTTCTGGGGCAGGAGGCTACTTGTCAGTTGCAATTTGGTAAAAATAGGACTTTGTTAATTGTTCTTCCCTTTCTTGCAAATGACTCCAGTCTCAACAGCCTAAGAAGCCAAGTGCTTTGGCAGAGCTTATCTGGAGCCCTTGAATCATCTGCTGACTTCGACATTTGTGCCACCTCTGTTCTAGTTGTCCTCCTTGTGCCAGCAAATAAGACATCTTACTGTGTACAAATATGTCTTGTCTTCAGTGATGCTTTCTTTGTTAAATTTTTAAAAATATTTATTTATTTATTCCCTTTTGTTGCCCTTGTTTTATTGTTGTAGTTATTACTTTTGTTGTTATTGACGCTGTCGTTGTTGGATAGGACAGAGAGAAATGGAGAGGAGGGGAAGACAGAGAGGGGGAGAGAAAGATAAACACCTGCAGACCTGCTTCACCGCCTGTGAAGCGATTCCCCTGCAGGTGGGGAGCCGGGGCTTGAACCAGGATCCTTACGCCAGTTCTTGCGCTTTTCGCCACTGCACTTAACCCGCTGCGCTACCGCCCGACTCCCTGTGATGCTTTCTAAGGGAAACATATAGAATCCATGGTTAGTTCCCAGGACACACTTAATATAACTAAACCAAAGTCAAATCCTAGCTCTTCTCCTCCTCCACCTCCATAAATATATATATTTAAACTTTCTCTCTTTCTCTTTCTCTCTCTCTCCCTCTCTCTTTTCCTTTTCTCTTTCTTTGGCCTCCAGGCTTATCACTGGGGCTTGGTGCTGCCACTATGAATACACTGCTCCTGGTGGCCATTCCTTCCCTCCTCCCTCCATTTTATTGGTTAGGACAAAGAAAAATTAAAAGGAGAGGAAGATAGAGAGGGAGAAAGAAAGATAAACTCCTGCAGGCCTTCTTCACCACTTGTGAAGCGTGGCCCCTGCAGGTGGAAAGCCAGGGGCCTGAACCCGGGTCCTTGTGCTTAATATTATGTGCGCTTAACCAGCTGCATTATTGTCCAGCCCAGATACAGAGATTTTTAGAATACATGCTGGAATGGGGCAAATGGAAAACGTTCATGTTTTTTAAGTACTTTGCCCAGAAAGGCTCATTGGTGCACATCTATATTCAGAGGAGGGATTTGATTGTGGAGCATTGTGGGAAACACAATTGAATGTTTCATTAAGACTGCTCCTCCATCTTTTAATTAACTTCTTGTTCCTGTCTTTGGTGAAATATTAATTATTTTTTAATCATCACTGGGATGCACTTTAAGGAGAAGCAGCTGGAAGCACCCAGCCTTAGTTTCATTATAGAGATAGGTGTTATAATAATTAACTTAATTAGCTTGTCACTGCTTGCATAAAATATGACTGAATTTGGAGAGCAGATATTGCTTTGCTGATCCAAGGTTAATTAAAAAATAGTGTGTCTAGAGAGGTCAGGTTAAATGGAGTTAGAGGCACCCTGATATCTGGTCAGCAGCATAAAGAATGTCTCCACAGTGGGCCAGGACTTGAAGACAGATAGCAAAGTTCTGAAACCATTTTGGGGGAGAATCAGTAACGTCATATTCAGTGAACTGCTGTCTATCTGTGATGTTCCTTTTTTTTCTCTCTGCATCTGGGATTCTTATTTTGGGGTTCAAAAGTCTCCACAGGATTGGGAATGGGGGTGGGGAAATCAGTGAAATACTATCTTTAAGTGGAAGGTGATTCTCTGTGGTCTCTTGAAATCTGGACATAGCTGAGTTCAAGGTGACAAAAAAATAGAACTAAAGAATGTTCTGAAAGTTATGTAGTAACATTTATCAAACACTTCCTGTGTTCTAGGTATCATGCTAAATGATTTACGTTAATAAGCCTATTAGTTCTTATCCAAAAGCTATGAAGACACTAGGGTTATCTCTGTTCTAGAGTTGAGGAGACTGAGGATCAGAGAGATGAAGTAACTGGATCCTATATGAGCTGGTGGTAAATCAAGGTTCGAGCTTAGCTTTAAATCAAGGTTTGAGATTAGCTTTATTTCCAGAGGCTGAATCTTAATTACTGATCCTTAGAAATTGCTCTTGAGTGAGACTACTATCCTATGCTGCCTAGTCATAAAATAATAATAATAATGGAAATAAGTTGTGTTTGTTAAAGGAAAAACCAAACTTTTTTTTTTTTTTTGCTTATGGTGCTGCAGTAGATTGAACTGTGGACTTCAGAGCATGAAGCGTCTCTTTGCATAACCATTATGCTATCTCCTTTGCCCTGAGGGAAAACCAAACTTAACACATAAGAAAAACTAAATCTAGTTTTCCCAAACAAGGTCTTTGGTACTTAGAAAATTGATACTGAGTAGAGTGTTCAAACCCAATTGAAATTCTGCGCAACTGTTACTGGTTTTTAGAAAAAACAATTTTCTTCAGTCCTTGATTATATGTGGGTCTATTTCATATAAAGAGATTTTTTTTTTGCCTTGTAATTATGCAGTGTTCCATTAAAGGCTGATATGGTTCCACAATCAGTCAAGCCTTCTAACAACTCAACAACTCATTTGGAGGAATAAATGATATTCAAAGATAAATTTACAGCTTTGGAGAGACATTGAGATAAGAGCACACCGTATCCCCTGAAAAAAGTTAATCTAATAAGGGTTTGGGCTGTCTTGAAAAATAATGAAAAATCTCAAACAGAGGAGGTTACAAAATAGTGCAAGACATTGTTGGCATCAGCCCTGGAAGTTAACTATGTTCTTTGGTAATTGAAAGAAAATTTCATATTCAAAAAATGCTACCTGAATTATGGGCTGGTATGGACTATAATTGCCTTGGAAGATTCATCCCCATTTTGAAGAAAATGATCCCCAAATTATTTGCTTTGATTCTTCACAGACTGTCCTGTGTTCAATTTTACATGATGGTTTACTGACTCTCTTGACTGGAGTGACTTAAACTTATTTTACTTTTAAGTGTTTGCTCAACACAGCTCTTCTTTTACTTCTGACTGTTATTAATTTACCCCAGTGTTATGCATGGTTTGGGTAGGATCACATCGATGTGGTTTGCTATA
Organism: Erinaceus europaeus; assembly: GCF_950295315.1. Lineage (NCBI taxonomy): Eukaryota > Metazoa > Chordata > Mammalia > Eulipotyphla > Erinaceidae > Erinaceus > Erinaceus europaeus. The sequence goes on from NC_080173.1 coordinate 91,306,285, forward strand.
TGTGACACCAAATGTAAGACAGAAGCTTTTTTTTTTTTTTCTTTTACCAGAGCACTGGCTCAGCTCTGGTTCATGGTGGTGTGGGACTTTGGAGCCTCAGGCATGAGAGTCTCTTTGCCTTTATGTTATCTACCCCCACCTAAGACTGAAGCTTGGAAAGGAGGAGAAAGTATGTGAACAACAACAATAAAAAGTCACTCAATGAGAAGCCATCTAAATGCATCAGACATCTACTAAAAGAGCTACAGCAATATATTAACAGCAACACAGTAATAATAAGGTACTTCAACACCCAACTCTCTCAACTTGACAGATCATCCAGGCAGAAAATCAATAAAGAAATGAGGGAGCTAAATGAGGAGATAGATAAACTAGAATGATTGGATATTTTCAGAATCATTCACCCCAAGAAACTGGAATACACATTCTATTCATGTCCACATGGGACATTCTCAAGGATAGACCATATGTTAGGCCACAAAGACAGCATCAGAAAATTTAAGAGCATTGAAATCATCCCAAGCATCTTAGACCACAGTGGAACTAAACTAACACTTTACAATAAACAAAAGATTATTAATAGTCCCAAAATGTGGAGGCTCAATAGTACACTACTTAACAACTACTGGGTCAAAGAGGAAATAAAAGGAAGAAATCAAAATGTTTCAAGAGTTTAATGAAAATGAAGACACAAGCTATCAAAATATTTGGGACACAGCTAAGGCAGTACTGAGAGGGAATCGCACATCTTAAAGACTTAAAAGAAGAAGAATAAAGGAACCCTAAAGCAACCAGAAGGACAGAAATAACTAAAGTTAGAGCAGAAATAAATAACATTGAAAATAAGAAAACCATACAAAAGATCAATGAAAGTAAATATTGGTTCTTTGAAAGAGTGAACCAAATCAACAAACCTTTAGCCAGACTCACAAAACAAAAAAGGGAGAAGACCCAAATAAATCGGATTGTAAATGAAAGAGGAGATATCACCACAGACACTGCAGAAATTCAACATATCATGTGAGGCTTCTATGAACAACTATATGCCACCAAGTTAGGGAACCTGGAAGAAATCGACAATTTTCTAGGTACCTACGAACTTCCAAAATTAAAGAAAGAGAAACTAGATAACATGAACAGGCCCATCACAGCTAATGAAATTGAAACAGTTATCAAAAACCTTCCCAGCAATAAAAGTCCTGGACCAGATGGTTTTATAAATGAATTCTACAAGACCTTTAAGGAAGAGTTAATACCTCTACTTTTAAAAGTCTCCCAGAAGATTGAAGACACAGGAATACTCCTTTCCAGCTTCTATGAAACCAGCATCACTCTGATACCAAAAGCAGACAGGGACACAACCAAAAAAGAAAACTACAGACCAATATCTCTGATGAACATAGATGCGAAAATACTGAACAAAATTTTAGCCAATCGTATACAGCAGTATATTAAAAAGCTTGTTCTTCATGACCAAGTGGGGTTTATCCCAGGGATGCAAGGTTGGCTTGATATATGTAAATCAATGAACGTGATCCACCACATCAATAAAAGCAAGACCAAAAACCACATGGTCATATCAATAGATGCAGAGAAAGCTTTTGACAAAATCCATCATCTCTTTATGATTAAAATACTACAAAAAATGGTAATAGATGGAAAATTCCTGAAGATAGTGGAGTCTATATACAGCAAACCTACAGCCAACATCATACTCAATGGTTAAAAACTGGAAGCATTTCCCCTCAGATCAGGTACTATACAGGGCTATCACTATTAATGTTCAACATAGTGTTGGAAGTTCTTGCCATAGCAATCAGGCAGGAGCAAGGAATTAAAGGGATACAGACTGGAAGAGAAGAAGTCAAACTCTCCCTATTTGCAGATGCCATGATAGTATACATGGAAAAACCTAAAGAATCCAGGAAGAAGCTTTTGGATATCATCAGGCAATACAGTAAAGTATCAGGCCACAAAATTAACATTCAAAAGTCAGTGGCATTCCTCTATGCAAACACTAAGTGAGAAGAAGATGAAATCCAGAAATCAATTCCTTTTACTATAGCAACAAAAACAATAAAATGTCTAGGAATAAACCTAACCAAAGAAGTGAAAGACTTGTATACTGAAAATTATGAGTTACTACTCAAGGAAATAGAAAAAGACACAAAGAAGTGGAAAGATATTCCATGTTCATGGGTTGGAAGAATTAACGTCATTAAAATGAATATACTACCTAGAGCCATATACAGATTTAATGCTATCCTTATCAAGATACCAACCACATTTTTTAGGAGAATAGATCAAATGCTACAAATGTTTATCTGGAACCAGAGAAGACCTAGAATTGCCAAATACTCTTGAGAAGAAAGAACAGAACTGGAGGCATCACACTCCCAGATCTCAAACTGTATTATAGGGCCATTGTAATCAAAACTGCTTGGTACTGGAACATGAATAGACACACTGACTGGTGGAATAGAATTGAGAGCCCAGAAGTGAGCCTCCACATCAATGGACAATCTAATCTTTGACAAAAGTGCCCAGACTATTAAGTGGGGAAAGAAGAGTCTCTTTAACAAATGGTGTTGAAAAAAATGGGTTGAAACATTCAGAAGAATGAAGGTAGTAGTGGAGTCATGCAGGCACTGAGCTCCAGTGATAACCACAGTGGCAAATAGCAAACTTTTATTTGCTCTTAAAAGTTTGCAAGTATTAGAGGAGGTGGGGTATCAAAGAAGGGAGAAAGGGAGAGAGATAGAGAGAAAGATATAATAAAATACTGGGACAGAAAAATCAACCCAAGGAGGCTACTTAGCATCATTATGAATAGGCAAAGTCCTGGGTTCACTCCCTGGAACCACATAAAAAGGCAAAGGAAAAAAAAAAAAAAAGAAGAGAAACCTCAAGGTGTCTGATTCTCTGCCTCAGACTAGAATCTGCTTCCATTGTGCTTTTTTTCCCCCAGCATCACTATTTCCACATGATATGCTGTGTACACTGTTGCACTTCTTTGCTGTTTCACTTTTGCATTCTGTATTTGTTTCTGCTAGTACAAATCCTTGAATTAGAGACATTTCCATGATCCTTACTATCTCTGAAATCAGAAAAAGAAGAACAGTCATCCAAACAGCTGCAGCATAGGACACTTTATTGATAGCCACCTAACATTCACTGACTTCTTTTTATTTCTTTATTGGGGGAGTGATGTTTTACAGTTGACAGTGAATACAATAGTTTGTACATGCAGAACATTTCTCAGTTTTCCACATAACAGTACAACCCCCACTAGGTCCTCTGTCATCCTTTTCCAGGACCTGTACTCTTCCCACCACCCACCCCAGAGTCTCTTACTTTGGTGCAATACACCAAACGAACTCCAGTTCAGGTTATTCTTGTGTTTTATCTTCTGATCTTGTTTTTTTAAATTTCTGCTTGTGAGTGAGATCATCCCATAGTCATCCTTCTGTTTCTGACTTATTTCACTTAACATGATTTCTTCAAACTCCTTCCAAGATGGGCTGAAAATGGTGAAGTCACCATTTTTAATAGCTGAGTAGTATTCCATTGTGTATAGAGACCACAACTTGCTCAGCCACTCATCTGTTGTTGGACACCTGAGTTGCTTCCAGGTTTTGGCTATTACAAATTGTGCTGCTATGAACATAGGTATACGACAATCTTTTTGTATGGGTGTGTTGGGTTCCTTAGGATATATCCCCAGGAGAGGAATTGTGGGATCATAGGGTAGGCCCATTTCTAGCCTTCCCAGAGTTCTTCAGACTATTCTCCACAGAGGTTGGACCAATTTACATTCCCACCAGCAGTGAAGGAGGGTTCCTTTGACCCCCACAACCTCTCCAGCATTTGTTGCTGTTACCTTTTCTGATGTTACCTTTTCTCACAGGAGTGAAGTGGTATCTCATTGTTGTCTTTATTTGTATTTCTCTGACAATCAAAGACTTGGAGCATTTTTTTCATGTGTTTCTCACCCTTTTGGATCTCTTCTGTGGTGAATATTCTGTCCATGTCCTCTCCCCATTTTTGGATGGGGTCATTTGTTTTCTTGTTGTTGAGTTTGGCAAGCTCTTTATATATTCTGGTTATTAGCCTCCTGTCTGATGTATGGCATGTAAAGATCTTCCCCCATTCTGTGAGGGGTCTCTTGGTTTGGGTAGTGGTTTCTTTTGCTGTGCAGAAGCTTTTTAATTTGATGTAGTCCCATAGGTTTATACTTGCCTTAGTCTTCTTTGTAACTGGATTTGTTTCATTGAAGATGTCTTTAAAAAATTTGCGGAAAAGAGTTCTCCCAATATTTTCTTCTAAACATCTGATAGTTTCTGGTCTAACATCCAAGTCCTTGATCCACTTGGAATTTACTTTTGTGTTTGGTGAAATATAGTGGTTCAGTTTCATTCTTTCATTTATTCAGGCAGTGAAGCAGGTCTGCAGGTGTCTATCTTTCTCTCTCTTTCTCTATCTTCCACTCTTCTTTCCATTTCTCTCTGTTCTATCCAACAATGATGACAACAAGAATAACTACAACAATAAAACAACAAGGTCAACAAAAGGGAATAAATAAATATTAAAAAAAAAATCCCCTGCACCACCATAAGCCAGAGCTGAGCAGTGCACTGCTGGGAAATTGTGCAGATGAGGTCACATCCACCATGTTGTCCCCTCTGGGCATTGTCAATTCCCACGAGAGTTGAAATGATATTCCTGGAGTGCCTTTCCCAGCCAATCCTGTTCCTACTCGTCACTTCCAGTTTTTGCCCTATAATGCCTTCCGGCTTCCACCTCTCTCTCTCTCTCTCTCTCTCTCGACCACTTTCACTCGGTGACTGAACACAGGGAAGGGTGCTGCACATAGCAGGATGCAGCCATTTTGCTAGCTCCACGTGGCCCAAAGTGCTGCACTCTCACCCAACTGAGGTGCCCACGTGAATAAAGATTTGCGTTCCCTCTCCTCTCTGGATCTCCTCTCTCTCCTCTGCGTTGCAGCCCGACATCTGGCGCCTGAACAGGGACCTGACCCTCTGCATCACAGCCTGATAGTGCATTAGTAAAAAACAAAACAAAACAGTAGGCCAGGTCGTTGAGTGCAAGAATCCAGATTCAAACTCCTCGTCTCCCCTGTAATGGAGGACTTTCAGGAGCAGTGAAGGCTATAGCTGTCTCTCTTCTCTCACTCTTTTTAAACGATATTATCTATTTATTTATTATTGGATAGAGACAGAGAAATTGCGAGAGGAAGGGGAACTAGAGAGAGGGAGACAGACAGAGAGACACCTGCAACCCTGCTTTACCACTCGTGAAGCTTTCCCCCTGCAGGTGGGACCGGAGGCTCGAACCCAGCTCCTTGAACACTCAGTGTGTGCGTGCAACCAGGTGTCTCTCTTCTCTATTCCCCTCCTTTCTCAATTTATCTCTGCCTTATAAAATTAAAAATATGATACAGATTAGATGTGGACAACTACATTAAAATAAATAAAAACAAAAAACAAAGTTGAGGATTTGGAATCATCTTGATAATCCTGTTAATAATCCACAATGAACAAACCATACCAGGGAGAACATATCAAAATACAAAAGGACCTGGGAGTCTATCCTATTTGTAGGCTACTCAACTAATCCATGACTAGTTCATGAATATTGGCAAGAGATAAGAGATTTATGGGTTAGAGCCAAAGACCTTTATTCTAGCAAAACAGACAGTATGAATTCTGTGTTCATTACAGTCCCCCCCCCCTAATTTCCAAGAGGAACCTAGACAAATGCCTTTACAGTGAAGAAGATGATGAATCTGGGAGCTGGCTGGTGGTGCACTGAGTTAAGTGCACATAGTACGATGCATAAGGACATGTGCAAGGATCTGGGTTCCAGCCCCTGGCTCCCTACCTGTAGGGGGTGGTTGCTTTACAAGTGATGAAGCAGGTCTGCAGGTGTCTATCTTTCTCTCCCCCTTTCTGTCTTCCCCTCCCCTCTCCATTTCTCTCTGCCCTATCAATCAATCCATCCATCAATCAATTAATTAACTAATTAAATGGCTGCAGGAGCAGTGGATTTATAGTGCAGGCACCGAGCTCCAGCAATAATCTTGGAGGCAAAAAGAAAGAAGAGGAGCACCACCTTGGGGGCTTCCTTGTGTGTCTAAACATACCTACTCTCTGGCTAGGAGATATGTCTGTCATTTCTCAAGGTGACTTGACACACTACCCTGAGAAATAGACCAGGAAAAGGGTGGTCAGAATCTTGCATCCTTGGGCGTAGACCTTATAGGAACATTCAGGGTTATTAGTGGTTAATTATCCATCTCAGCTATACACTTCTCTGCCATTGGAGAAATAGCGGAGGATGTAATCAAAGAACAACTAGAATAAAAATAACCTCTGTTTTCTACCACAGACACTCCTAGACACTTTTTATTAAAAATTTTTAAAATATTTAATTTATTTATTCATTTATTCCATTTTGTTGCCCTTGTTTTTATTGTTGTAGTTGTTATTGATGTTGTTGTTGGATAGGACAGAGAGAAATGGAGAAAGGAGGGGAATACAGAGAGGGGGAGAGAAAGATAGACACCTGCAGACTTGCTTCACCGCCTGTGAAGTGACTCCCCTGCAGGTGGGAAGCCAGGGGCTCAAACCAGGATTCTTATTCCGATCATTGCGCTTTGCGCCACGTGTGCTTACCCTGCTGCGCTACTGCCCAGCTCCCACTCCTAGACACTTTGCCTTTATAAAATTCAAACATCACTCCTTTCTTTCAACTCTCAAGTCTGCTCACCAAATCTCTGGCAGCCAAATGTTTTGGTGAGGTCACAGGATAACACACTTGTTTAGGTGTCTTTATCAAACATGTGACCTAGATTCAAATCCCTGGTATCACATGAAACTACCTCGGAACTGGGGACAAGTTGCAGTGTTAAAATATCTCTCCATCTAGAAAGAGAGGGGAAGAGGGTTAAAGTCCTGATGTAATCTCTGGAAAAAAAATTTTGGTGAACCAAAAGATTGCAATTGCGTTAACCACCAGGGGGTGGCAGACGATCAAAAGTTTTTTGTTTTTTGTTTTTTTCTTTCTTCTAGACTTAATCCTTCCTGGCACAATGCAGAGTCCAAGAGATAAAGCAGTGATTCACTGCAATAACCCAGTAAAAGCTGACAAAAATCCTAGAATGTTCTGTCTGAGCTACTGCACAAAACACACCTCTGAGCACATTCAGTCCCATTTTAATCCTGAGGTCTCAGCTTTAAAAAAAAAATTATTATAATATTTTTTTATTATATTAATTTATTTATTATAAAAAGGAAACACTGACAAAACCACAGAATGAGAGGGGTACAACTCCACACAATTCCCACCACCAGAACTCCATATCCCATCTCCTCCCCTGATAGCTTTCCTATTCTTTAACCCTCTGGGAGTATGGACCCAAGGTCACTGTGGGATGCAGAAAGTAGAAGTCTGGCTTCTGTAATTGCTTCCCCGCTGAACATGGACGTTGGCTGATTGATCCATACTCCCAGCCTGTCTCTCTCTTTCCCTAGTAGGGTGAGGCTCTGGGGAATCGGAGCTCCAGGACATATTGGTGGGGTCGTCTGTCCAGGGAAGTCTGGTCGGCATTATGCATCTCCCCAGACAATAACTAGGATCCACCTGCATATCAGATTTTAGACTCAGGAAGTCTCAGCTTTTATCTGAGACAACTACATTAAAATAAATAAAAACAAAAAACAAAGTTGAGGATTTGGAGTTATCTTGATAATCCTGTTAATAAACCACAATGAACAAACCATATCAGGGAGAACATATCAAAATACAAAAATAATAATCTAATGGGAATCGATAAAATGACTTCGTTCTTGGAAGTTCCTTCTTTCTTTAACTATTGTCAAATCTCCAGCTCTTCTCTTCTAAGTGGTATATCAGTTTTCTGAAGAATCTACTTGAGGATTCAAGGTACAAGGATTCTCTTCTAAGGCTGGGAAGATAGTTTAACATGTCAGGCTATGTGAATTACATACCCCAAGTTCCAGCAGTCTCTGGTTCAGTCCTCAGCACCATTATAAGCCAGAGTTGAGCAGTTCTCTGGTCTCTCTCTCTCTCTTTTTCTCTCTCACCAGACCACCTCCTTTCCTCTCCTGCCCTCTCCCTATCTCACATCTCTGCCTCTATTAAAACCTATACATAAATCTTAAACAAATGAACAACCCAAGAACCTTCTTTTATACTGGAAGTTACTTTCCTGGGATGTTTCCATGCATATATGTAAAAACTAGACCTATGATCAAATCTTCTTTTTATAGAGTGTTGATATCAGCCAGTGTATGAATATCACTTTATTTTCACAACAGTTCCACAAAGGAATATTGTTTTTATTATTTATATTGTATAGGTAAAATAGTTGATATTTACAGGGCCTGAGAAATGTCATAAGATCACACAACTAGTGACAGATAATTACAAATTTATTTTATTTTTATTAGTGATTTAATAATGATTAATAAAATTATAAGAAAATAGAGATACTGCTCCTAATGCCAGAGTTCTGTGTCTCATCCCTTCCATTGGAAGCTCCCCTTTTCTTTACCCCTCTGTGAGTATGGACCAACATTCTTTATGGGATGTAGAAGGTGGAAGTTCTGGATTCTGTAATTGCTTCTCTGCTGGGCATGGATGTTGGCAGGTTGATCCATACCCCCACCCTGTTTCTATCTTTCTCTAGTGGGGTAGGGCTCTAAAGAGGTGAGGTTCTGGGATATGCTAGTGAGGTTGTCTGCCCAGGGAAGTCAGGATGGCATCACTGTAGCATCTGCAACTTGGTGTCTGAAAGGTGGTAAGATATAAAGCAGGACAAAATGTTTAATAAACTGGAACTCGGAGGTAGGAGTAGAGCACATTTGAAATTAGGAGTCTTTGGGTAGGAAGAAGCTAGCAAGTCTATGTTATGCATGCCCCAAGGGACTCATGACTTTAGTAATTTTTGCCTGAGCCTGAGAGCTAACATACAGGTGGACTAAGAATATCGTTTGGGAAAACGGTGTTAGAGTTGAGGATAGGACTAGAATAGTTGAGACTAGAAAGCTGGACCAGTGCAGAGAGTAGCTCCCAAATATGAGGAAAGTATATAAATAGCATTAACTGTTAACCCCATTGATCTGACCTAGAGATCAGGGCTATTCATATTTAGCACAGGAACCTGTGAGAAAGCCACATTTTCGAACCGGTGTGCTTAAGACTGACATACTCTTCAGTATTTTTCTTTGAATGCAAATAGCTGGAGGCAACTTGAAGCTTTCCTGCTGCCTGCTGAGTGCAGTAGTTCAAGAGGAAAGAGTAGGGTTTAGAGTGACTTTGGGTTAAATTCTCTAATCAGAGTGCTAACTTATATTACTTCAGCATTTAGCCAACACAGGCTTCTTCGGTCAGGAAGCTAACACCAATTTTTTTTGTTTCACAGGGTTACTGGAGATATTCAGAGGCTCATGAGAGCAATTTACTAATTATGAAATAGTCCACAAACATAAGAAAAGATTGACAGAATGAGGCTGGCAAAGGGCTCATCTGGTAGAGACAGCCATTCATATGCAGAAGGACCTGGGTTCAAGCCCTAGGCCACCACATGGGAACACCTGCAGGAGGGCAACTTCACAAGGGATGGTGTGGTGTCTCTCCTTCTCTGTGTGCCCTTCTCTACCTCTCTTTCACCCTCTGCCTAAAAAAGAAAAGACCCACCAGTAGTAGTGAAGTAATGCAGGCACTGAGCTCCAGTGATAACCATGATGGCAGATAGCAAATTCTTATTGCTCTTAAAAGTTTGCAAGTAGGGAGTCAGGCAGTAGTGCAGTGGGTTAACCGCAATAGGTGCAAAGTGCAAGGACTGGTGGAAAGATCCCGGTTCCAGCCTCTGGCTCCCCCCGTGCAGGGGAGTCTCTTCAAAGGCAGTGAAGCAGGTCTGCAGGCGTCTATCTTTCTCCCCTCCTCTCTCCATTTCTCTCTGTCCTATCCAACAATGCCAACAATAATAATTACAGCAATAAAACAACAAGGGCAACAAAAGGGAATAAATAAATAAAAATGAATTTAAAAAAAAGTTTGCAAGTACAACAGACTGGGTGGTGATGTACCTGGTTGAGCGCACATGTTACAATGTGCTGGAACCCAGTTCAAGTCCCCAGTCCCCACCTGCAGGGGGAAAGCTTTGTGAATGGTGAATCAGTGCTGCAGGTGTCTGTCTCTCTCCCTCTCCATCTCCCTCTTAATTTCTGGCTGTGTCTATCCAGTAAATAAATAAAGATAATGAAAAAAAAATCTTGCATGACTCATTACAAAAAAAAGAAAAAGAAATCTATATAAAGAAGTTTGCAAGTACAGACTGGCTTCATCGGGCGTTGGATCACTATCCATTCATCAATCTGAACACTTTTTTTTTTCCCTAGGACTTTCTTTTAGTGAATCAGTTTGGATCTATGGATGATGAGTGTCCTGTGTTGAGAAGGTTGCTGAGGACAAGTTGAACTCATGGGAGAAGAATCCTGTGACGTAATTATTCACAGCTGTGGGGCGGGATGGGGTGGGGTAGGATGGGGCAAAGAAGGGCTGGAGTTATGTCTGTTGGTTCTGTGCAAGTCTTGGGGTAAGGCAGAGACAAAAAAAAAAAAGAGGTAGGATAGGAGCATTATGCAAAGGTCTGAAAGAGTTCTGGCAGAGTCCCAGGCATGAACTTCTCTTGTGGTGAGTCTTTGGGTATCAGTGAATTTCCCAAGTCCATTGAACTCCCCACAGTGGGAGCATTACTTCTCCTATTGTGCCAGCAGCTGGAATGATTTTTCATCCTGGAGGCATGCCTGAGTTTGACTCTTGGGATAGTCAACTGGGCTGGGAGCCATAATGAGAAGCTAATCTTCCCGGATTGGGGCACACCATGTGATGAAAAGCTTTGACAGTGGATGAGATAAGGAGTGTTGAATGGATGCCTGCACTGCACGGCTGAGCCCTTAACGTGACTTCTATTAAAACCAGGCCTCCTGCCCCATCACTCACTCTAGTTTTTTCTTATTCGCTGCCCATCAGTTAAGCAAACTGTTAAGGAAGCCACATTGACCCAAGCCCAGTGCTGTGACTCTGGAGAAGGGATCCTTGCTGTGCCAGGATATGGGCAATGATCTTGAGAATGGTCCTTGGGGGCGGGACAAGATGAGGACTCCAATTAAACAGGACTCAGTCTGGGTGGCCAGACAGGCCCACCAGGGACCTATGTGAGTGGCCCCAAGATTTCACCACTTTCTACGCAGAAAGTGCCTTCCAAGCAGTTCATCGCGTGTCTTACGCCCATTTGTAAAATAACTGACCCCCATTCTAAAACAGATTAAAGCCAATGAAATCCTCATAGTCCTTTTCTGAAGGATAGTCATAGGTTACATATTGGAATACAGTGTTCCAACAGTTTAAGTGCACATACACCTGCAGATGAAAATTAGGGTCATGCCATTCGTAAAGCTTTCCTTTTGTAGGTGGGGACCAGGGACTCAAACCTGGGTCTTTGTGCACTGTAACATGTGTGCTCAACCAGGTGTGCCACCACCCGGCCCCTAGAACTTGTATTTCTATAGGGTTTATTTCTACTTGTATTTCTTTCTGGGACTTGCTTTTGATCGAAATGTCTGTTCTTTTCTAGCTGATTCACATACAATCTTTATAAATGAGAGAACTAACTTTCTATCACATAACTTCTAATGACTTTTTTTTATTTAAGAAAGGATAAATTAACAAAACCATAGGGTAGGAGGGGTACAACTCCACACAATCCCCACCACCCAATCTCCATATCCCACCCCCTCCCCTGATAGCTTTCCCACTCTCTATCCCTCTGGGAGCATGGACCCAGGGTCATTGTGGGTTGCAGAAGGTAGAAGGTCTGGCTTCTGTAATTGCTTCCCCGCTGAACATGGACATTGACTGGTCAGTCCATACTCCCAGTCTGCCTCTCTCTTTCCCTAGTAGGGTGGGTCTCTGGGGAAGCGGAGCTCCAGGCCACATTGGTGGGGTCTTCAGTCCAGGGAAGCCTGGCCAGCATCCTGATGACATCTGGAACCTGGTGACTGAAAAGAGAGTTAACATACAAAGCCAAACAAATTGTTGAGCAATCATTGTCTTTAGTTTTATCCTTATAAACATTACAAAATTGCACTTTTGTCACATCTCAGTGTTTCCCATTTAGATTTCTGCCTCTGATAACACACTTTAGCTCTTTACTCATCTCATAAAAACTGCAGCAAAGGTGGGCGCGAGGAATAACATCATTGCAAGACTGGCCAGCTCCTCATGGGGCGCGAGTGCTTCCACACTAGGATCATCATCTCTGGCATTATGCTATTCCACTGCAGAATACTGTGCCCCAGTATGGTTCCGTAGCCCCCATGTCCACTCGGTCGATTCCAAATTATATTCCTCCATGAGGATAATTTCTGGAACCATCCGTTCCACCCCGGTTCCATGGCTGCCAGTTCTTAGCAACATCGCCCCGCCAGATATTCGTCGGGATGCGGCATCATCTAAGTTCATTTCCCACGTCTACGCTCCACCGGACCTGCCAATATACGCGGATATCTTCGCCCACCCTGTCCAACGCTTGACGTCTCGTCACCCAATCTGGTCCCCTACGCCTACACTGAACTTCTCTGTTCCAGACTCTTGGAAACAGAGCTGGCAGTCAGCTGAGGTCAAGAACAAACACCTCATCACAGACCCCTGCAAGCGTCAACCCGGCTTTGACCTAGCACGTTATGATCGGGCCCTCCTCAATCACTATCGAACAGGCCATGGCCGGTGCACTGCTATGTTCCATCGCTGGGGGGCCAGAGACGACCCAAACTGCCCCTGCGTCTACAGACAGACTATGACCCACATAGTCAACGACTGCCACCTCTCCAGATTCAAAGGAGGTCTCGAAACTTGACATCAGGCTCAACCTGATGCTGTTGACTGGCTACAGAAGAAGGGCAAACGCTAGAAGAAGAAGCTCTTTACTGCTAAAAATCATTTATAAATATTCACTGTGTTTTGTAGTTTATGAAGAAAAAAAAAACAACTAAATGTTTACCACACTTGACATTTTTTTAGGGCATCATATGAATTTGATATTGTATTTATTTTTTAAACAGCTAGTTTACTCAAGTCATTTGTCAATTTTTCCATTTTTCCCACTGATTTTCAGTTTTGGTTTTTTAAATCAATTTTTACATATATGTATATGTCATACACATGTATGTATGTATACCTATCTGTGTGTGTATATGTGTGTGTGTGAGTGTGTGTATACATACACTTTGGCCTGCTTTTATACTTTCTTTTCTGTTTGATGACTCTTATTTTCTAACTTGACACAAGTAGCATATTGCTTAAATTGGCATACTATACACATCAGTGTTTGTGTAGTAAGTCCATTTTTGCAACTTTTCTTTTTTTAAGGGTTTCATTTATTTATTCAATCTTATTTATTTATTATTGGATAGAGACAATGAGAAATTGAGAGGGAAGGGGAGATAGAGAAAGAAAGAGACAGAGAGATGGGAGTCGGGCTGTAGCGCAGCAGGTTAAGCGCAGGTGGCGCAAAGCACAAGGACCGGCATAGGGATCCCGGTTCGAATCCTGGCTCCCCACCTGCAGGGGAGTCGCTTCACAGGCGGTGAAGCAGGTCTGCAGGTGTCTTTCTCTCCTCCTCTCTGTCTTCCCCTCCTCTCTCCATTTCTCTCTGTCCTATCCAACAACAACAACAACAATAATAACTACAACAATAAAACAACAAGGGCAACAAAAGGGAATAAATAAATGAAATAAAATTTAAAAAAAGAAAAAAAAAGAAAGAGACAGAGAGACAACTGCAACCCTGCTTTACCATTTGTCAAGCTTTCTCCCTGCAGGTAGGGACCAGGGGCTTGAACCTAGGTCCTTGCACACTGTAATGTGTACACTTATCCAGGAGTGCCACCACCTGGCTCCTGGCTTTTTGCAACTTTTCAAAAATATATTTTGACTTTTTTAGTATACATGCTACCCCTTATTGAGTTTCAAAGTACAGTCGTATTAAAGTGAGTTGATATTTTATCAGTATTAAATTTTCTCATCTAGGGACATATCTTTTAATTTGTTTTCATTGCTGTTTATCTCTCAGTCATCTTTTTGACACTGGTCTCGTCATTTAGACCATAAATGGTACTAATATTACTTTCATTATGCAGCTAACTCGGCTAAACACATGGGCATGGCTTCTGGGTGGGTGGCGTGTGAGTGAACTGGGTTTGGATTCACATTCAAAAACACAAAGAAAAATCCCCCCACTGGGGTGCAGGATGCAATATTTGAACACTCAGAATTTCTGTTGGGGATGAGCTTTCCAGGCACCGTGGTATTTTGAATGTATCATTGACTCTTATATAAAAGGGATGCATTTTGAGTTTGTATGTTGGAATGAGTTTTAATAGATTTGTGTTTTTTCTTTGCTATACTAATTGGATATCTTGGATTTTCTAAAAAGATAGCCATAGTATTTCAACAAAGGTTACTCAATATTTAGGATTTCTGCTTCTTTTCCTTAGAGATCCATATAACAGCATGGTTCAGAAGGACAGACATTTCAGACAGACCTGGCATAAATTACAGCTGTACCACCTACTAAACCGTTTGCAATTTATTCAGTCATGGAGCCTCAATTTCCTCAGTTGTAAAAAGGGGATAATGATACCTACTTTAAAGGGATCTTATGAGGATTAAATACAATGATGTCTGTAAAGCTCTTAACCCAGTACCTGGCACACACAGTTGCTATTATTGCTTGCCTGATTACACTGGCTAGAACTCCCAGAACCTTAACTAATAACCATAATGGTGAACATTATCTTAATGGTAATAGGTTCATTGTGAAATGGAAATAACATATACACTGTTGATGATGATGACGATGGTGACTGGTGTTTATGAAACATTTGTTTCCCTACAGCACATAGATAATACAAGCAATTGCAGGAAATTACTCCAATACCTTGCAAACTTGTTCCTAATCATTTGCTTTTTTAAAAAATATTTATTTATTTATTCCTTTTTGTTGCCCTTGTTGTTTTATTGTTGTAGTTATTATTGTTGTTGTTGTTGGATAGGACAGAGAGAAATGGAGAGAGGAGGGGAAGGCAGAGAGGGGGGAGAGAAAGACAGACACCTGCAGACCTGCTTCACCGCCTGTGACGCGACTCCCTTGCAGGTGGGGAGCCGGAGACTCCAACCAGGATCCTTACTCAGGTCCTTGGGCTTTGCGCCACCTGCGCTTAACCCGCTGTGCTACCGCCCGACTCCCCCTAATCATTTGCTTTTATTCATCCATTTCACCGTCGAGTTTATTTATTAATTTATTTATTATCTTTATTTATTGGGTTAGAGATAGCCAGAAATCAAGAAAGAAAAGGGGGACAGAGAAGGAGACAGACAGAAAGACACCTGCAACACTGCTTCGCCGCTTGCAAAGCTTTCCCCTTGCAGGTGGGGACCAAGGACTCGAACCCAGGTCCTTATACACTGTCACGTGCACCCAACCAGGTGTGTCGCCAACCGACCCCGAATTGATTTTTTTAATGATCATTTATTAGCATGCATGGTAAGTCTTGCTTATATACCTTAATTCTTAGTATAGTCGTTTTTGATTTAGTTTATTAAATGCAGAGGGAAGATTCAGATTAATAAACAGACCAGTTCATTTACACACCATACCTAAGCCATCTATAGAATGGCATATATGCTTACACTGTGATGTATTTTATCATGAGCCTCCCCAACCACTAGGTTTAAACTCTCTACCCTCACTGAAAACAAACAAACAAATAGAGGCACAGGTTTGAAATGGGATAGAGAACCACCTTTCTCTGATGAGAGGGCATTCATTCAGTCATCATTCACTGGTGCTGATAAGATGAATGAGATAGGAATCATGATCTTGAATCATTCATACTTGAGAAAACCAGAAATGTAAATAGCACTGTATCAGAATACATGAACGTGAACAGGGCTAGAGAGACACCTCACTGGGTAGGGAGCACGACTTCTCTGACCCACAACCAAGGTTCAGCAGCCCTAGCACCACGTGGGCCTGCAGTGACACTCTGTGGATCTCTTTCTCTCTCTGAATGGAATGCATTGGATCGACCTTCCCGTGGTGCATTCATTGGGGAAACTGACGATCCTTCCTAGCCGACTGAATCCACATGGATCCCAGTCACTTTCAAAGCCATTAACTGGCTACGGAAGAAGGGCAAATGCTAGAAGAAGAAAGTACTTTGAAGTGCTGAAATAGCACATACTAAATCTAACTCTGAAAAACAGCAGGAAAACATGAGAATAACTGGACTGGGATGCAGAGTATTTGGTGGTGGTGGGGGTGGTCCTTGAGGGGTATGAAGGGCATAGGGGCTTTAGAGATGGTAGAAATTGAGACATGGAACAGAGTAAGAGAAAAAGGGCCTGTTAGTCATGGGAACTGATGAGACCAAGGTCCAAAGGAACACCAAAGCAGAATGATGAACTAGTCAGATAGCCTCTTCTACATTGAAATGAGAGTGACTTTAGTGATTTGATTAATTAATTTTAACCAGAGTCTCACTTAGCTCTGACTTAATGGAGGTGCTGGGGATTGAACCTGGGTTCTTGGAGCCTCAGGAATGAGTCTTTCTACTTTATCATTCTGTGGTCTGTCCTGTGTCCTGTGATTAAATTCGATTTGAAGTACCTGGCTGCAAATTATAGCTTACCTGGGGTTGGGTTAATGAGTCTGGGAGAAACAACTGCATCTTGCTGTGTGTTATCATGGTATCTGCTGGGACAGAACAAAATAAAGAAGTTAGACCTCTATAGCTTTCACCTGGAAAAAATTGGAGACAAAATGAACAATTGAAGCCATCTACTGCCTTTAGGTAGCAACAAAGGAGATGCTGGCAAATTCTTAGAATTTCTTACAACTCTGAGAGGAATTTTAGCTAGGAGCGTAGAGGAAGATTATTTAACTTATTATTTCCCTGAAATCGTAGGCACATGACACACACAAGGATACACCCTTTTCTCCTCTACTACCTGTGGTGGTTCCAGAATTTAGGAGCTGGTTCATTTTTTCTCCAGGGTCAGTTTCTCTCTCTCTCTCTCTCTTTTTTTTTTTATCTTTCCTGTACCCTATTTTCTTTTCACGTATTTGGGTTTGGCAGGCTATTAGTGGGTGGAACCCACAGACACAAGGAAGTGATTTTATGGGCTTTCTTCTGGGTTCATGTACAATTAAGAAAAAAAAAAAAATCCTTTTGATCCTCAAGGATACCAGCAGCCAACTCTGGTTAACATCCCCAGGAAGCTAACAGCACCCAGGGCTGTCCTAAGAGCCAGGCTGTCCAGGTGCCACGCTGCAGGCAATCCCCTTTTTATTTGGAGCTAAGAACATCTTGAGAGGCTTCAAGCCAAGAGAGGTGACGAGCAGAGGGATCATTAGCATGTGAATCTGGTCAATGTTTACATCTTTATGCAAAGAATTTTGTACTAAATAAATACCAAATAAAGCTCTTAGAAATTCCATTGCCATTGTCTAGACAGAACAATTTAATACTCAACTCTCACACACAAACACACATAAAAAAAAAAATACTGCTTCAGAGCCTCAGCATTTAAAACGGATTATTCTCTTCTGAAACATTAACCTTTTTTTTTTCCACCTGAATTCCTCGAGGTGTTTGGAATGGAGTTACTACCAGGCATGTTGAGGAGGGGGATTGAAGGAAATGTGTGGAACATAGAAACTGGAAAGAGACAGTGCCTGGATTCTTAAAAGAAACTGCACTAAACAGGAACCAGACTTCTGAGCACAATCATTGTCTAAATCTGTGTGGAGCCAGCCTATTAACTAAGCCTTGTGCCTGGCTTTTGATCAGCCATGCCAGACAGGACATTTCATGACACTGTAGCACTTACAGATAGAATGACATACATATAGATAACACACAATGCAGGACGGATAAAACTATGCTCAATATGAGTATGATTTTAAAGTCAGCCTGTTCCTTATTTGATGGGATTACTAGGCTTGTCTATCAAGGAAATATTGCCACCCTAGTGTCCTTTTTTTAATGTAGTTTTTTTCCCCCTTATATGTTTCTCCTACTTATTGAAATATAATTGACATACAGCAGTGCATATATTTAAGTTATAGATTATGATGACTTAATTTATGTATAGATTGTATAATAATTTAGTTAATCTCCATCACCTCACATAAGTTGACCATACATTCTTTCTTTCAAAGAGAATTTTTTTTTCTTTGCTTCCAGGGTTATTGCTGGGGCTTGGTGCCTGCACCATGAACCCACTGCTCTTGGAAACTGTTGTTTTTTTTCTCCCTTTTGTTGCCCTTATTTTTTTTTCTATTGTTGTTGTGGTTATTATTATTATTATTGTTGTTGTTATTGATGTCATTGTTGTTGGATAGGACAAGAGAGAAATGGAGAGAGGAGGGGAAGACAGAGAGAGGGGTGAGAAAGACAGACACCTGCAGACCTGCTTCACCACTTGTGAGGTGACCCCCCTCTTGAAGGTGGGGAGCCGGGGACTCAAACCTGGATCCTTATGCCAGTCCTTGTGCTTCGTGCCATGTGTACTTAGCCCGCAGCACTACTGCCCGACCCTCTCAAAGAGAAATTTTAAGGGTTTCTTTTAGCAACTTTCAAATATGCAATACAGTATTGTCAGCTACAGTCACTTTGATATTCACCTTTTAAATAATTTCTTATTAGTGATTTAATAATTATTGTCAAGATTGTGGTATAAGAGGGATAAAATTCCATACAATTCCCACCACCAGAGTTCCATTTGGTATTCATTTTATCTCCAGAACTACTTCTTCTTTCCTTTCTTCCTTCCATTTTTCTCCTCTTTCTTTTTCTCTCTTTCTTTCATTTTATTATTATTATTTATTCATCAAAGCATTGCTCGACTCTGATTTATAATGGTGCTTGGGAGTGAATCTGAGACCTTTGTTGCCTCAAGCATGAAAGTCTTTTAGCATAGCCTCTATACTACCTTCCCAGAACGTTTATTATATAAGTAAAAGTACATGGCTTGCAGTCTCTTCACCCTGTTTCCCCACCCCCAATTCCTTGTGTGCAATCTTGCTTACCTATCTAACTGAAGTTAAATCAGACATTTGAGTTATGTGTGCAAAGTCTTTCTGCATAGGTAGAAAAATTATAGATTGAATGACAATACAATTAGGAGGAATGGTACTTCACTGAGTACCTAAATCCAGCAAATGATGAACAAGGATGGACATCAATCCGGGAAACTGCTTTGAATGATAATCCACAGGGTCTTCTGTATAGGATAAATCACTTTTGTCACACATGAAAACAGATTTTGGGGCCCATTCCCTTATGTATCTAATATGATGCAAATACCAAGTAATGGAATTAAAAACCCATCAAATGGGTTCAAACTATGGATCAGGTGACTGTGTCCATGAATGATGGACATTCGTCTTCTTTCTTTCCCTCTTTTTTTAATTCTTCCCCCCAACTCTGTCTTTATTTCTTTCATCTTTATAGCACATAAAAGTTTATAACCCCCAGCCAGGGCTGTTAAGAGATCAAATGTGATGAAGGGAGGTATGTGAGGCGGTGTCATTTCATACAGTTTTTCCTTTGGGCTTAGGGTCTCAGGGAAATTCAAGATACTACATCTCTGAAGCAGTGCTCTCTGTAGCACAGAGCAACTCTTACTTCCTTTCTTTGCATCGGATGCTGACATGTGTTAGACGTACACAGTGGGAGTGACCGTGTCTGCCTTATTGAGCACAAGCATTCCGTGCAATAAAACGGGGGTTACACAGATCTGCACAGGTCTGATGTGTTCTTTTAATCAGGCAACCCACCATCCCAGGAAATAGCAACTGTTGCTAACACGTGCTTTGCTGAGGCAGACATATCAAAAAGACCACCAGGGCTAAAAATAAATAGGGCATAAAATGCACTCAGACCACCAGACTGAGAACCAGCACTTTAGAGGGACCACCACATATGCTCAAAAGAATAATCTAAAGCTAGAGACTAACATTTTAGAGTGAAGGAAATGATGGGAGATCACACAGTCTAACTGCCTCCTTAGATAGGAAGAATGCTGGGCAGAGAGAGGTCTGTTGATTTGCCTTAATATTCCAATATTAATATAATAATACTAATTATTGACAGACTAGGTTTCTTTGATCCCCCTCCACTTCCCCCACCTCTCTCTCTCTCCCCCCACACCTACCGCATCTTTCCCTTCTCCTTTTTTTTTCCACACCAAAGCTTGGTGCATGTAAAATTCCACTGCTTCTACTTTTTAAAAAAAAATTTAACCTTTGTTTATTATTGGGTAGAGACAGCCAGAAATTGAGAGGAGAAGAAGGACAGAGAGGAAGAGGGACAGAGAGACACCTGTAGCCCTGCTTCACTACTAGTAAAACTTTTCCCCTGCAGGTGGGGACTGGGGGTTTGAACCTGGGTCCTTGCCCATTGTAACATGTGAGCTCAGCCAGGTATGCCACCATCTGGCCCTTGCTGCTAATATTTTCAGTTCTTAAGATCTCAGATAGAGTGAAGGACAGAGAGGCATAAAGGGAGGGAAGGAGGGAGGGTGAGGGAGAGAGAGAGAGAGAGAGAGGAAGAGAAAAAGAGAGGGAGCAGAGATATCACAGCATTGCTATACCTTCTTGTGCCTCCCATGGTGCTCCTATGGGTACCAGGGCTCCAATATAATTCCTCTTTATTTTTGTTTGTACTGAGACAAACAAAAATAAAGGAAACATTTTTTTTTTAACTTGGGAAAGATTGAAAACAAAACGAGGACCTCAAAGAATTTACTCTCTGTATGTAGAAACAAAGAAGATGCTAACTTTCTTTGAGTTATCTCAGTCTGTCCATTTTTCATTCCGGGCTCATATTCAGTAGCAGGTTTCTAGGCTGGGTGGATTTCTGGCAGGTGAGGATATTATATATGACATTAAAAGGAGGTAAGACAAATAGTATAACTGTATATATGAGGGGGAGGGGGAGGAGGAGGAGGAGGTGAGAGAAAAAGAGAAAATGTCAGAATATCACTCTGATGTATGTATCTAGGAATCTAACTCTGCACCTCAAGGTTGCAATTCTTGTGTTCTTCCATTGTGTTACCTCCCTGGTGGCATTTTATTTTGTCATTTGTTTTTGACCAGGATACTGCTCCCAATGACTATTGCTGGTAGCAGGACCTGAACTTGGCACCTCTAGAACCTTAAGCATGTGTTATTTCTGTAATTTACTATTTTACTAATACTTTACTCTTTCCGTAGTCTGTGACCTCTCATCATTAACAGAAAGTAACGAACACCAGCAGATATTACTATGTGCACTTAACCAGATGCACCAGTCTTCATAATTCCTCATAGTACATATTGTACTAATTTCCTGAGTTTTTTTTTTCTTTTTCTACCATTGACCTGGATTTTCCCACCCCATACTTGGATTCTTTTTGTAAAGATTAATCTCGGATTCGACTTCCGGAGGCGGAGCTATGAGCAGCAGATCGCTTTCTCTCCTCTCCTCTCCTCTCCTCTCCTCTCCTCTCCTCTCCTCTCCTCTCCCGGATCAACTAGGAATACCAAAGGAGACCACCTGGACCGAAACAAGACAGGACTAGAATGACCACAGGAACCCAGTAAATCACCCGTGAGTACAAACACGCATGGCTGGTGACAGAGAGGAGAGAGGGGCCTAAGGAGATATTAAGTGACTGCTAACAGTTCAACAGTTTATCAGTGGAGACACCACCTCCAGTCTGCTCCACCAACAAGGGGACAGCTGAAGGGAGGAAAGGACTCCCCAGAGACTCACCAAGTGCAACTCTGAGTCTCCATTGCTACTACCCTCAGAATCTGGAGCAGCAACAGGGAGGGACACCAGGGTACAGAGATCTAACCGGGAAACTCAGGAGAAGACCTATACCTCGGTGGCATAGCTGAGGGGCTGTGAAAGTCTCTTTGCATAATCACTGGATTATCTCTGCCACACCCTGCTTTATCTCTTGGTCAGGAGTCAGTGATTAAACTAAGAAGCCTATTGATAGTTTAAAACCCCTCAGGCTCCCATAGCCTACAGGGAAGAAAAACAAAGAGGCTTTTACACCACTGAGCTCCAACTCAGGGATTGAAAAAACTGTTAACTTCCACCACGGTAAAACCTTTAATTAAATTACTTAGACACAAGTCAATCCAGGCAATAGTGATCAATAATTTGAAAAGTACTGATAAAGGGAACTCATAACATAATATATAAAATGGTTAAAACAACAAGAAAAAATATTGGAGACTCGAACCAGGACAAGAGTCCAGCTAAAAGTCCTCCAGAGGGTGAAGCACAAAACAACAAGTTCAACATCCAAACATTAGCTAAGGAAATAATAACAGGAGTGAGTAAAGAATATGAAAAAATTGTAATCAGAAATGCAGGAACAACAAATGAGAATATGGAAGAAAATTCTAATTATCTCATGGTTATTAGAGAGCTGAAAGCTGAAATCGCTGAGCTAAAAAGGCAACTAGCTGAACAAGCTAAAACAGTATCAGAGCAGGGCAACAAAATAGATGAACTCCAGAAAGCAGTAGAGGGCAGAGAGAATAGAATCTATGAGGCTGAAGACAGAATTAGCAAGATTGAGGATGAATTAGAGACAACTAAAAAAGAAGTAAGAGATCTCAAAAAGAGATTAAGAGATGCTGAAAACAACAACAGAGTCCTATGGGATGACTTCAAGAGAAACAATATACGCATTATTGGCTTACCAGAGGAAGAAAGAGAAGGAGAGGAAGAAAGCATTCTCCAGGCCATAATAGCTGAAAATTTCTCTAGTCTAGACAACACCAAAGACTTAAAGATTCAAGAAGCCCAGAGGGTCCCAAACAGAATTAACCCAGACCTAAAGACACCAAGACATGTCATACTTAGAATGGAAAGGAATAAGGATAAAGAAAGGATCCTCAAGGCTGCAAGAGAAAAACAAAGAGTCACCTACAAAGGAAAACCCATAAGATTAGCAGCAGACTTCTCCATACAAACACTACAGGCCAGAAGAGAATGGCAAGATATCTATCGAGTGCTCAATGAGAAAGGCTTTCAGCCAAGAATACTATATCCTGCTAGACTGTCATTCAGACTAGATGGAAGCATCAAAACCTTCTCAGACAAGCAACAGTTGAAGGAAGCAACCATCACCAAGCCTGCCCAGAAAGAAGTTCTGAAAGGTCTCCTATAAACAACCAGACCACCACAAATAGGACATATATCAGAACACTCTAAAACTCTACAAGAATGGCATTAAAATATCTTCAGTCTTTGGTATCAATAAATGTCAGTGGCCTGAATTCACCTATTAAAAGACACAGAGTAGGAAGATGGATCAGAAAACACAACCCAACAATATGTTGTCTACAGGAAACTCACCTAACTCAACAAGACAAACACAGTCCAACCTCTGTGGAGAACAGTCTGGAGAACTCTCTGAAGGCTAGAAATGGACCTACCCTATGACCCTGCAATTCCCCTCCTGGGGATATATCCTAAGGAACCCAACACATCCATCCAAAAAGATCTGTGTACACATATGTTCTTGGCAGCACAATTTGTAATAGCCAAAACCTGGAAGCAACCCAGGTTTCCAACAACAGATGAGTGGCTGAGCAAGTTGTGGTATATATACACAATGGAATACTACTCAGCTGTAAAAAATGGTGACTTCACCATTTTCAGCCGATCTTGGATGGACCTTGAAAAAATCATGTTGAGTGAAATAAGTCAGAAACTGAAGGATGAATATGGGATGATCTCACTCTCAGGCCGAAGTTGAAAAACAAGATTAGAAAAGAAAACACAAGTAGAACCTGAAGTGGAATTGGAGTATTACACCAAAGTAAAAGACAGGTTAGCTTTGGAGTGAGTGGGAGAACTGTAATAGGAGGTAGGTGAGGAAGGTATCTAAGTCTAAGTGGACACCATTTCATTATGAACTTGATACTGACTCACTACAGACTACTGTGTATTTTTGCTTTCAGGTATAAATTTTGCCCTAATTTGTGGATACATGTGAACATATGCTCTAACGGGACCTGGCCTATATCTAGGTTTTGGGACTTTGTTAGGAACTGAACCTGCTGGAATGGAATTAGAGAATCCTATGAAAGGAAAGGTCTTACCAGAGTGATGAGGGTGAAGGGTTGACATTCCATGCCTAACGTCTCTGTACACAGTCTGAGGTGAAGCATGCTGGGATGGTACTCATTGAATTGATTAGGTTGGAATTGGCAGATGCAGTATCATTTGATATGACTTGAGAGAAGCATGCAGGGAAGTGAGCCCCACCCCAGAGGTTCCAGGATTGGTAGAAACATAGGCTCTATAGAGGAAGTGGGAGATTCCTGTTGTCTTAGGGTTTAAGAAGACAATAGATAGTTATTGCAATAATCACATTGTTTGGCAGTTGGGTTAACTTTGAAAAATCCCTTTGTTAGGATTTTCTGTATCATACACACTGTCACCATATTTTATGTCCTTTGACATTATTTGCATATAGCTATGCCACTGGTTGCTTTTGTTCTCCCTGGAGCCACTGCTAGTTTTAAAACTCCCTGCCTCTACTGGATCTCCAATGACCTAGTCTGGGTTGAGCAATGGCCTCTACCTAGGGAGAAATTGAGGGAAACTGTCGGCAAATAATTCTTTAAATTGAGGGAAACTGTCGGGAAATTGAGGGAAACTCCCCCCACCTAAGAAGGGAGCGGAGCCAGGGGAGAAGGTTAGTGACATATAGGTTATCAGAGAAAAGACTGAAAGGGTCTCTGACATGCTGAAGAGTGAGATAGACGGCAAATAATTCTTTAAATTGAGGGAAACTGTCAGGGAGTTCCTCAAAGAGAATCTGGGGTGATGGTCAGGGTCATAATAAGTGACCATGGTGGCTCCCCAAGCACCACTGTCTGAAGACAGTGGTGGCATTAGGAGTAAGGGAGTCCTGGAAGAGCTTGGGGCCAACCCAGGGCATCTGGGGGAGGGCCAAATCCCATCTGCCTTGAGGGTAGTGGCTGTCTAATTGTCCTGGGAATCCCTCCAGGCTGATGGCAATGTGGGTGTGGTTATGCATTAACCATTGCATGTCAGAGAGGGAGAAGGGAATGGTGATGAGATCAGGCTCTTTCCCCAATACTTGGATTGCTCGCTCTCTGCATCTAGTTCTGTTAAAAGGTAGGGAGTGAACTATTACAGCTGTGACAAGCCTTCACATGAAGAACCAACTGCTCATATGGTAAGATCTTAATATAAAAGGTTCTCCTATATGTAGTCCAATTTCAGCTTATGTGACTTAACAACAATAGTCTTATGTTTTACTCATGGGTGTGTACTGACCCCTAAGGTCACTCATATCCCTGTTTTTTTAAGAAGAAAAAAGAAAGGGGGGATACTCCCCAACATACAATTAGCCATAACCTTAGCTACACTTAATCTTTTCAAAATTTACAAAAATTTAAATTTCAAACTACTCCCCCCAATGCCTCTCATTGTTTTGTGTGTGCCTCTCTCCAAAGACCCATTCTTGCTGCTGTATCCATACCAACCTTAAAAGGCTTACAAGCGTGTTTCTCAGACATTCCTATAGCCCAGCTTAAAAGAATTATTAATACCTGCTCCTCCTGTGCCTCCCTTATCAGAACACCCAGGATCCAAGCCCAGTTCAACCCCCGTGGCCTTAAGGCCAATGCTCTGTGGCAGATTGATGTCACCTACATCCCAAAGTTTGGTAGACAAAAGTATGTCTTTGTAACAATAGATACATACTCTTTCTCTAAGCTCATCTGGGCTATAGTCCAAACTGGTGAAAATGCCAAAAAACTTGTGTCTCATATGTTATCTTGTTTTGCCATTATGGGCCTCCCCTTACAGGCCAAAACCGATAATGGTCCTGCATTTACTAGCCAACAATTCAAAGCCTTTTGCTCACTTTGGGATATTACTCATACCACAGGTATTCCTTAGAATCCACAAGGCCAAGGTATTGAGAGAGCTCACCAAATGCTAAAAAATCAATTAATAAAAGAAAAAGGGGAATACACCCCCCAAATGTCCAGCTGACCATGGATCTTGCTACACTTAATCTCTTTAATATTTATAAAAATTCTGAAAACCTCCCTATAGTTAACCACTGGTGAGCTCCCCACTCCCTCCCTGCTATACAGGTCAGATGGAAGGAACCCTTAGATGGCCTTTGGAAGGGACCATACCCCCCTGCTAACCATGGGAAGGGGATTTGCATGTGTTTTTCCACAGGACTCTCTGAAACCCATCTGGGTGTCTGCCCACCATGTCCCGCATAAGCTCAAAGAATGTCACGACTCTCCTTGACGAATGCCCCCCAGGACTCATAACGTGACATGACATGACCTGAAGGGCTTAATCCACAGAGCCCAGGGACAACCCCCCCCAAAACCCCCCTTTCAATCCTTGCTCTTTTTGTATATCTTGTCCTGCTATCCACCCTTTCCACCTCTGTTATGCCCACCACCCTCTGGCAGTTTCTGGTGTGGAAGACCTACAATGGGATCAACAAGACCATAGGAACCAGGAATTGCTCCATCCAAGGGTGCCAGTCAGTTATCATCATCCCAGTCACCCCTGCCTCCGAGACACCTTGCTCCTACCTTGCCCAAGGATGTCCCTATGTCTGCTTTCCCTTTGACAACTATGGGTGCTTCCTAGATTGGGTTGACTACTATGGAGGATGCTGCTATTGGTCATGTAATATTCATGGGGTCTCTGACATTTACAACCAATATTATAGTTCATAATCCCCTGGGAAACAGTATTTCTCTGGCCTAGGTTCCCTCAAGTTCACCATCCATGACCCATGGGACAACAGATGGGTCACTGGAGTCACCAGGAAACTATACTAGCATGTATTCCTCCTCCCCC
Organism: Erinaceus europaeus; assembly: GCF_950295315.1. Taxonomy (NCBI): domain Eukaryota; kingdom Metazoa; phylum Chordata; class Mammalia; order Eulipotyphla; family Erinaceidae; genus Erinaceus; species Erinaceus europaeus. Next base: position 91,333,335 of record NC_080173.1, read on the forward strand.
ATAGCTAGTATTTTTATCTCCTGACAGCTGGTCCCTGTCCCCAGAGCCATCCAAACCCAGAATAAGATAACCCAACAAGAATAAGCCCTCTCTTGTGCTCTTGCCTCACCACCCAGCCTTTACCTTTCATCTTGACCTGCATATCTGCGCTATGCCATCTCTTTCTTGAACCAATCCTCCATCCTTCCTAATCCTTCCAGCTGCTTCCTATGCACTTTCCTCAACAGACCTCTCCTCACTGCCACACCACTGAACAATACTCCATTGGACCTTGCCAGTTTACCTAACTCCTCCTCCTCTGCTGAACTGCCCCCTCTCACTTCTATCCATCTCTACATGAAAGCTATCAGCCCCAACTTCACCCTTGTGTGCCTATTGACCTCCTCCTCCTCCTCTCCTTTTGAGATAAGGTGGATCTCCATTTAGCAGTATTTCAGATATTGTGATTGGTAATGCTACATACACATAACAAAAAATGGAGCAAATGTTCATTACTCACATAAGTAATGTTCTTACTCACATAAGCTTTCATAGTAGTTTCAAATCAGGTCCAAAAATGACATGAGAAAACAGGGAAAGTATATTGGCTTAAAATTTATGGTGGTTGTATGGTATTGGAGGTGGCACAGTGGATAAGGCTTTGGACTCTCAAGCATGAGGTCCAGAGTTCAATCCCCAGCAGCACATGTACCAGAATGATGTATGGTTCTTTCTCTCTCTTCTATGATTTCTCATTAATAAATATATAAAATCTTTAAAAAAATTATGGTGGTTAGGAGATGGGGAAAAGGGTGAATGTTCCTATGAATAGTTTGATGTTCCCCTTGACACCAAAGAAGAGATTACCCAGGCATTCCAAGAAGAAATTGTAAAATTTATCTAGGTGTGGGAAGAAAGGGAATAGGGTAGGTAATCCTTAAATATAGTCAGAAATCAAACATAAAAAATGGAGTCAGAGTCTATTCCACAGCAAAAATAGCAAAACAATATGCCAATATTCCTGTTGCTTCATCTGAGACAAAAACCTCAATTATACATTCAGCCACCCACCCATTCCTTCATCCACTCATTTTTTTTTAAACTCAACAATTCATTGCATATATGCTGGGTATTGAAGTAACAGAAATATCATTATCCTCCTCCTCAGTTTTTTTTTTTTTACTTCCTGTTGTGCTTACCATCTGGCTAGAATGGACATTGAATGTATTCATAATTATTTGCCACTTGTCATTTGCCATCAACACATCTGAGAAGGGTAGATGAATACAGTGGGAATTATAGATTGGGGTTTTGTGAAGTGGTTCAGAAGAAAATACTGTGAATACCCAGAAAGATCAAAGTTAGATAATCATCCATGATAATTCATGACATAATGTCATTAATTAGGGACAAGTTTAAGTTTAGTCTGAAATCACTGTTTCATACCTAGCTTAGTATACATAGAGGAAGACAGATATGACTAATGGCATGGATAAGACTGGGTCACAATGGTTTTAAGAAGAAGTTAGTAAATAGTAAGTTGTTCTGGTATACTCTAATTCTTTTTCCATATTGCTGACTGAAAGAAGCATGGAAACTGGAGAGGTCTGTCGAAGGAATAAAGAAACTTGTCATGATCCAGGATATTGCTCCTTCTAATTGGGTCCTCCCCTTTGTAATATCCCAGAATGTTCTAAGACATTCCTGGTCTTTGAACTTTACTCTCCTACCCAAGAGGTTTGGCAGCCTTGGTAGCAGCTTCCACCCTCATGTGGGTATCAGCTGGGTTAGACTAGATTTTTATAGGAATTCCAATGTTAATGACTAGGTTTTGCTGAAAAGAGACATGAGTCAAGCCCTCCCTTTAATTCCTACCCCCTGTCTCATGCTGTATTCTCACTTCTCTCTCCCTCTGTTTTATATTTTAGACTTGAGAGGGTCTTTCATATATATATAGCAAGTCCTTGCTTTGAACTTAAAAGTAAACATTATGAAAGGAAAAGAAAAGTATGGTCCAATATTACTTGAAATGCTCAAATATGATTAGTATTAGACTGTGAAATACCTCTGCCTTATCTCTAGAAGCCAGCTGCTAGGAGCATTTTGAGGGATCAGGATAGTTGTTGTGATGTGATGGCTTTATAAACACAACATAAGCCACAGATGATTTGTGTATACATACCCCACAAAGTCTCTTTGTCAAATGATTAATCTTTCTAATTTTTATTCCTTCATATTTTGGTCTGATGTCAATTCATAGAAGTCAGTGTAGGAGTAAAAAATAGGCCCTGATCTCAATCTGGATACTTCCTTCTTATCCTCTCTGTATTTTGGCCCTTTTCTTTTTTAAGCTTACCTGGCTACATCTAAGGATTTCTCGATTAAGGAAACAAATTACCTGGGTCATATGGGCCACCATTGCTAGCTGTGAGCCAAATAAAAAAAATACTGTTGGGTATTTTAAAAACTGGTTTATTAATACACAGAATGGGGTCTGCATGTCAATAACTGCAAATTGTGGATAACAGATCCGTGTCTTCTATGATTTCATGGACTTGTTCAAGGGTACTTATGAGCTAAAGAAGGAGGGTGGAGGATGAAGTGTTCTTTTTCCTCAAATCTCTATGATTCATGACTACATAGCTCATCAAAAAAGAAAACAAGGGTATGTTTATTTTAATTCACTGAGAAGTTTAGTTTTATAGCAGCTACAGACTTGAAATCTAGGCACGACCATGGGTATGATGCATGAATCAAATACAGTGATAAGAACGATTCTTCACTGGTTCACATCCATTTTCAACTAGACAACCGAAGAATGAATTTAGGCTTCATTCAAACAAAAGTTAGTATTAAGTTCTTTTTGAACATGCTACACTAAATGAATATTTTCAGGATACCGAAAGTGAAAGATAATATATTTCCATCTTTGGTGAAAGTGCACTTTATTTGGGGAGACAAGATATCAGAGCTTTCTTATTGATCTGTTCCCAAGAAATTCAAGCAACTGGGGATGATCATTAACTAATAAGTAAGACATATTGATAATAGGTGATTCTAATTTAGGACAAGGAGATATCCCTGTAGACCTGGAAAAGTCTAGGAGAGTTTAAATAAAAAATGGGATTTCTTCCTCTCCCTCAACTTTAAACATAATTCAAATCCTAGAAGATGGGAGAATCAAGGAGGACATGTCAGAAGGCAGAAGCTGAGAAGACCTGAGAAGGTTGTCCCAGGTATACTCAGAAACCAGTCAGTAGTACTGATTTTTTTTTCAGAGAGTCACAGAAAGGATGTGCTTTCCACTGTATCAGAAAACAACATATATTTAGGAAATACCTAAAGAAAGATATTTAATACTTATGCACAAAAACTATACACATTTACTGTCAATAAATGCAGTGAAAGGTTTAATGTTATAGATGTGTGTGTATGTATTTCTAAAAGAAGCCCAGAGTATGTTTTTCTGGAAATTGACAGACTGATGTAAAATCTGAATGAAAGCAGAGAAATGGCTCAGTGGTAAAGCACATGTCTTCCATGTGTGAGAGTGCTGAAGCAGTGTTAAAGTTAAAAAGTCTTTAAAAGGGGGGGGGGGGCAGAGCCAAGATGGCCGCTTTGGTGCCACAGCTGCCATGAGTTCCAAGAGGCAGCAGCTTACAACCCAGAATCTGCTGGATCTGGTAGGACATTGGGCTGTCTGTAGGAGGGTGAACACTGGCTGGTCAGAGTGACATCAAAATACAGTCCCATAACTTTCTCTTGGGCTGATAAACAGAGGTCATAGGGACAAAGGAAAATCATTTATTTCTGAGCTCACCCCCCCCCACCCCAATATCAGTCTTCAGGGGCAGTGCAGCTGCTCCTAGCAGGCTCCCTGCTGAGCTTTTTTTTTTTTTTTTTTTTTTTTTTAAGTGGCTAAAGCTCTATTTGAGTGACAAAATACCTGACCAATCAGAGCCTCATCCCTGCCTGGGAAAGACTTACCTGGAGGAGCTTTTTTTTGGATACTCCTCAAAATTGGCTGTCTTTGCTCAGGCTGCCTGCAGCCAATCAAGCAGTCCAAGCTGCAGACTATTAGTGGTTTCTACTCTATTTTATTTATTTATTTAATATTTATTTATTTATTTATTCCCTTTTGTTGTCCTTGTTGTTTTATTGTTGTAGTTATTATTACTGATGTCATTGGATAGGACAGGGAGAAATGGAGAGAGGAGGGGAAGACAGAGAGGGGGAGAGAAAGACAGACACCTGCAGACCTGCTTCACTGCCTGTGAAGTGACTTCCCTGCAAGTGGGGAGCCAGGCCTCGAACCAGGATCCTTATGCTGGTCCTTGCACTTGGTGCCACATGCATTTAACCCACTGCACTACCACCCGACTCCCATTTTATTTTATTTTATTACTACTATTATTATATACACATATCTCTTTTCCATCCACCTTCTTCAGGTTGACCAAAATTAACTGTTGTTGTTTTTTCCATTGCTAGGTGATTGGGTGTCCTATCCATTTTGAGAGGAACTTGTTTCTCTCTACCTCTTCTCTCTACTCTCCTTTTTCCCTCCTCCTAGCTAATTAAAACAAACGAAACAAAGAAACAACTCTTTCCTCTCACTGCTCTTCCTTTTTTATTCTTTATCTCTTTCTTCTTTTTTTTTTTGTTCTTTTCTTCCTTCTTCCTTCTTTTGTTTTCTGAATTCACTGATACTTGCTTGTGAATTATTTTGGGTAAGAAATCTGACTCAGAGTGGACTATGTGTGTGGGGCTTCTCTATTTCCCTTTTCCCCTTTCTACCCCTAGAATTTATAGTGGACAGTAGATTTACATAATTGTCTTTCTTTTAATTTACATAATTCTTGATTTCCCTTTTTTCTTGTATCTTTCTTCTTTTGTTTGGTTGCTATTTTTTCTTGCACTGGAGGTGCTGTTTGGCTAAATGGTATTGGTTAAATTGCATCAACCCTTGCCTCAGTTACTATTGTTGTAATTTCTGAGGTTGATGACTTCACTTGTCATAAAGGTTTTTAGTTTAGTGTGACTTGTACTCAAAACACAACAACTGAAGAATGACAGGACAGAAAAATAGAAACCACATTAATAAAAAGAAATGGTTAAATCAAGTGCAAATAAAACTGCTACCACAATGAATCAGGACAGGAGCCCAGAAGAAACTCCAAATCAGTCAGAAATAACCATAGATAAGAAAAGTATGCAAGCAATAATAAACCTAATAATCACAGAAATGAAGACAGCTATGGAGGAAAGGGCTATCAGAATTAGTGAAACAACAGAGGAGAACCTCAAAGAAAATACAATCTACCTCGAGGAAATTAGGGAAATGAAAGCCGAAATAGCTGAGCTAAAAGGCCAACTAGCAGACAAAGCTAATACTATAACTGAACTAAAGAAAGAAGCTGAGGGAAGGGAAAGCAGATTAACAGTAGCAGAAAACAGAACTAGCCAAACAGAAGATGAGCTAGAGAAAACAAAGAAGAGATTAAAAATCTCAAAAAGAGATTGAGAGACACTGAAAACAACAACAGAGACATAAGGGATGATTTCAAAAGAAGTAACAATTGTATAATTGGCCTATCAGAGGAAGAAAGAGAGGAAGGGGAAGTAAATATTTTAGATGAAATAATGGAAGAAAACTTCCCAGATCTAAACAACAGAAGGGACATTAAGATTCAAGAGGCCCAGAGAGTCCCAAACAGAATCAACCCAGACCTTAAGTCACCAAGACACATCATAGTTAAAATGAAAAGCAGCAAGGATTTTAACACATCATAGTTAAAATGAAAAGCAGCAAGAAAAGATCCTAAAGGCTGCAAAAGAAAAACAAAAAGTCACATACAGGGGAAAACCCATAAGACTATCGGTAGACTTCTCCACTCAAACTCTAAAAGCCAGAAGAGAATGGCAAGATATTTATCGAGCCCTTAATGAAAAAGGGTTTCAAACAAAGATAATATATCCTGCCAGACTTTCATTTAAACTAGATGGAGGGATCAAAACCTTCTCAGACAGACAACAGTTAAAGGAGGCAACCATCACCAAGCCTGCCCTGAAAGATGTATTAAAAGACCTCTTATAAACAAAAACATCACTATAATACTTGCCATAGATTAGAGCAAATAAAGAATTGTTGAATAATGGCACTACAATACATTAAATCCATAATATCAACAAATGTCAATGGATTAAATTCACCCATTAAGAGGCATAGAGTGGGAGGATGGATCAGAAAACACAACCCAGCCATATGCTGCTTGCAAGAATCCCACCTGACCCAATAAGACAAACACAGACTTAAAGTGAAAGGATGGAAACTATCATACATGCTAATGGACCACAAAAAAGGTCAGAAACAGCCATTCTCATCTCTGACACCACAGACTTTAAATTAGATAAAGTAATAAAAGATAGGCAAGGTTATTACATAATGATTAGAGGGTCAATAATGAAGAAGATTTAACAATTATTAACATCTATGCACCCAATGAGGGACCAGCTAAATACATCAAACATGTACTGAAAAAACTACAAAAAAACATCAATAGTAATACAATAATAGTGGGAGACTTTAACACCCCACTCTCACACTTAGACAGATCAACAAAGCAGAGAATCAACAAAGAATCAAGAGAATTAAATGAAGAGATGGACAGACTAAACCTCCTGGACGTTTTCAGAGTCCTTCACCCCTCAAAACTGGAATATACCTTCTTTTCAAATCCACATAACACATCCTCAAGGATAGAGCACATGTTAGGTCACAAAGACAGCATCAACAAATTAAAGATCATTGAAATCATCTCAAGTGTCTTCTCAGACCACAGTGGAGTAAAGCTAACATTCAGCAACAAACAAAAAATTACTAAAAGTCACAGAATTTGAAAACTCAACAACGTACTGCTTAAGAACCACTGGGTCAGAGAGGCACTCAAGCAAGAAATTCAGATGTTCCTGGAAACAAATGAAAACAAAGACGCAAGTTATCAAAATATTTGGGACACAACTAAAGCAGTACTTAAAGGGAAACTCATAGGCATACAATTTCATATTAGAGAAGAAGAAAAAGCTCAAACAAACGACCTTACTGCACGCCTTATGGACTTAGAGGAAGAAGAACAAAGGGACTCTAAAACAATAAGAAGGATGGAAATCACTAAAATTAGAGCAGAAATAAACAACATAGAAAATAAGACAACCATACAGAAGATCAATGAAGCCAAATGTTGGTTCTTTGATAAACCCTTAGCCAGACTCACTAAAAAAAAAAAAAAAAAAAAGGGAGAAGACCCAAATAAACAGAATTGTAAATGATAGAGAAGATATCACAACTGACACCACAGAAATCCAGAAAATCATGTGAAACTTCTATGAAGAACTATATGCCACCCAGCTAGAGAATCTGGAAGAAATGGAAGAATTCCTGGGAACATATACCCTTCCAAAACTGAACCAAGAAGAACTACAAAACCTAAATGCACCAATCACAGACAAAGAAATCGAAACAATTATTAATCTTCCCAACATGAAAAGTCCTGGACCAGATGACTTCACACACAAATTCTACAAAACTTTCAGGAAACAGCTAATACCTGTACTTCTACACCTCTTCTACAAGATCGAAGAAACAGGAACATTCCCTTCCACCTTCTATGAAGCCAACATCACTCTGAAACCAAAAGCAGATAGAGACACAACAAAAAAGGAAAACTACAGACCAATATCTCTGATGAACATAGATGCCAAAATATTAAACAAGATGCTGGCCAACTGGATATAGCAGTATATCAAAAAGATTGTTCATTACAATCTAGTGGGATTTATCCCAGGAATGCAAGGCTGGTTCAACATACGTAAGTCAATCAATGTCATTCACCACATCAATAAAAGCAAAACCAAACACCACATGATTATCTCAATAGATGCAGAGAAAGCTTTTGACAAAATCCAACACCCATTCATGCTCAAAACACTACAGAAATCTGAATAGATGGGAAATTCCTCAAGATAGTGGAGTCCATATATAGCAAACCTACAGCTGACATCATAGTTAATGGACAGAAGCTGAAAGCATTCCCCTCAGTTCAGGGACTAGACAGGGCTGTCCATTATCACCATTACATTATTGGAAGTTCTTGCCATAGTAATCAGGCAAGAGAAAGAAATCAAAGGAATACAGATTGGAAGGGAAGTAGTCAAGCTCTCAGTATTTGCAGATGATATGATAGTATACATAGAAAGCCAGCAGAAAACTACTGGAAGTTATTAGGCAATATAGTATGGTGTCAGGCTACGAAAAATCAATGTACAAAAATCAGTGGCATTTCTTTATGCAAACGCTAAATCTGAAGAAGAAGATATCCATAAATCACTCCCATTCACTGTTGCAGCAAAATCAATAAAATACCTAGGAGAAAACCCAACCAAAGAAATAAAAGACTTGTATACTGAAAACTATGGGTCACTATTCAAGGCAATAGATATTGATACCAAGAAATGGAAAGACATCTCATGCTCATGGATTGGAAGAATTAATATCAAAATGAATATTCTCCCCAGAGCCATATACAAATTTAATGCAATACCTATCAAAGTTCCACCAAGCTTCTTTAAGGTAATATAACATAAACTGCAGTCATTCATCTGGAACCAGAAAACATCCAGAATTGCCAAAATGATCTTGAGGAAAAGAAACAGAAATGGAGGCATCACACTCCCAGATCTCAAACTATATTATAAATCCATCATCATCAAAACAGCCTGGTACCGGAAAAAAATAGGCACACAGACCAGTGAAACAGAACTGAAAGCCAGAACTAAACCCCTACACCTATGGATACCTAATCTTTGATAAGGGGGCCCAAAGTATTAAATGGAGGAAGGAGGCTGTCTTCAATAAATGGTGCTGGGAAAACTAGGTCGAAACATTCTCCTGTGAGAATGGCATACATCAAAAAGGACAGCAGCAACAAATGCTGGAGAGGCTGTGGGCATAGAGGAACCCTTCTGCACTGCTGGTGGGAATATAAATTGGTCCAGCCTCTGTGGAGAGCAATATGGAAAACTCACAAGGATAGACATGGACCTTCCTTATGACCCAGTAATTCCTCTCTTGGGGATGTACCCCAAGGACTCCATAATACCCAACCAAAAAGATCTGTGTACACCTATGTTCATAGCAGTACAATTCGTAATAGCTAAAACCTGGAAACAACCCAGATTCCCAACAACAGATGAGTGACTGAGGAAGCTGTGGTACATATACACAATGGAATACTATGCAGCTATTAAGAACAATAAACCCACTTTCTCTGACCATCTTGGACGGAGCTAGAAGGAATTATGTTAAGTGAGCTAAGTCAGAAAGATAAAGATGAGTATGGGATGATCCCACTTATCAACAGAAGTTGAGAAAGAAGAACAGAAAGTGAAACTAAAAGCAGGATTTGACTAAATCTGGAGTAGGGCACCAAAGTAAAAACCCTGGGGTGAGGGGGAGGGTGGATATTTGGCTTCCTTAGCAGGCAGGGGTTTGGTGTGGTATGGGTGGGGGGTGGGGGAGCATGGGACACAGTCTTTTGGTGGTGGGAATGGTATTTATGTACACTCCTATTAATTTGCAGTCATATAAATCACTAATTAATATGAGAGGGGAAAAATTGATTGAATGTCTCTAACTGTTTAAAGCACAGACTGAGTCTTTTTAATACGTAGGCTGAGTCTTTGACATGTTGAACTCTCTCAAAAGCCTAGACCAGGGAGAACAGAAGCAACTGGTGGCATATCTATAAACAAATAATGTCAAAGGACATAAATTATGGTGTTGTTAGGTATTATACATCAAATTCTAACAAAGGGATTTTTCAAAGTTAACCCAATTACCAAATAATGTGATTATAACAATAACTAGCTATTGTCTCCTTGAACTCTAAGACAGCAGGAACCTCACATTTCCACTATAGAGTCTATATTTCCCCCTGTCCTGGAACCTTAGGGTGGGGCACACTTTCCTGCATGCTTCCCTCAATTCATACCAAATAATATTGCATCTGCCGATCCCAACCTAATCAATGCAACAAGTACCACCTCAGCATGCTTCACTTCAGACTGTGTCCAGAGACTTCAGGTTGGGATGACAACCCTTCAGCTTCATTACTCAGGCGAGACCTTTCCTTCACAGTATTCACTAATTCCATTCCAGGCGGTTCACTTCCTAACAAAGTCCCAAAAGCTAGATATAGACCAGGTCCCGTTAGATAGAGCATATGCTCACACGTATCCATAAACTAGGGCAAAATATATACCTGAAAGCTAAAGTACACAATAGTCTGCAGGGAGTACCCCCCCAACACTTCATCTGAACTATTCCAGCCTTTAGGTCCATGATTGCTCAACAATTTGTTTGGCTTTGTATGTTAACTCTCTTTTCAGCCACCAGGTTCCAGATGCTAACATGATGATAACCAGATTTCCCTGGACAGATGACCCCACCAATGTGTCCTGGAGCTCCACTTCCCCAGAGCCCCACCCTACTAGGGAAAGAGAGAGGCAGGCTGGGAGTATGGATCGACCAGTCAATGCCCATGTTCAGTGGGGAAGCAATTATAGAAGCCAGACCTTCCACCTTCTGCATCCCACAATGACATTGGGTCCATATTCCTATAAAGAATGGGAAAGCTATCAGGGGAGGGGATGGGATATGGAGAGCTGGTAGTGGGAATTGTGTGGAGTTGTACCCCTCTTATCGTATGGTTTTGTTAATGTCTCCCTTTTTAAATAAATTAAAAAATATTTTAAAAAGATAAAGTCCTTCTCCACCAGGGGAGGATAAAAACAGGCTGGGGGTATGGATTTACCTGCCAAAGTCTTTGTCCAGTGGAGAAGCAATTACAAAAGCCAGAACTTGTACCATCTGCACCTCAAAAAGAATTTTGGTCTGGCAGTCGGGTGGTAGTGCAGTGGGTTAAGTGCATATGGCACAAAGTGCAAGGACTGGCGTAAGGATCCTGGTTTGAGCCCCCGGATTCCCACCTGCAGGGGAATCGCTTCACAGGTAGTGAAGCAGGTCTGCAGGTGTCTCTCTTTCTCTCCCTCTCTCTGTCTTTCCCTCCTCTCTATATTTCTCTCTGTCGTATCCAACAATGATGACATCAATAACAACAACAACAATAACTATAACAACAGTAAGAAACATGGGCAACAAGAGGGAATAAATAAATAAATAAATAAAATATAAAAAAAAGAATTTTGGTTCAGACCCTAAGGGGGGGGGGGCGCGGGAGGGTTGTTAGGGGAAGATGAACTCCAATTCCATCAGGACCTGGGAAAGAGAAGGGGAAAAAAAGGAAGGACATTAAGTAATAATAGTTGTAGCTGTGACTTAGAAAGGAGGAGAAGGCAGGATCATAGGAAAAAAATGGGAAAATATATGTAATTATAAATAAAGTAATAATAGCGCATATCTGTTACCTTAGAAAAACTACTGCTTTTTCCAATGGGGACACTGAACTCGTGGTCAGAACAGTGTGGAGTTACACCCTCTTTATCTTATAAATTTGGAAATCAATATTAAATAGTTAATAAAGTCTTAAAAAAAAGCCTTATAGTGGTTATGTATGGATTCTGCAGATAGACCGCTGAGTTTAGACTTTACTATCTTAGCTGTGTGACCGTAGTTAAATTTCTTCATCTCTCTGTTCCTAAGTTTTCTTCAATTGTAAAATGAAGGGTAACTGGTACTCACTTCATAATATTGCTGTAAATTATGAGTCAGGGCATATAAATCTACTCAGTACAAGGCCGGCACACCCTAAGCACTCAATAAATGTCAGCCATTAATATTGTGGAAAACAATGTTTGTGCTTGGGCTCTCATGTTCCAACTTGTTAAAATGTTTATAAACTTTGATTCTACCATATATTCTAGAGTTTACTTTTTAAGACTCAAGTCTTGGGCCAGGAGCACAAAGAAATCTTTTTTTTTTTTTTTTTTTTTAATTTTTAAACTCACATGTATATAACCTAGCTCACCGAGAACATGACTCTGAAGAGGAGCCTGGGAATTAAGGCCTGGAGTCATAAATAAAAGAAGCATCCCTTGTCTTATTGAGAATGTACAAAAGTGCCTGTGAAAATCTGCCGTGTCAGGAAGTGCTGGTGGAAGAGCTGGAAATCTCTATTTCCATTGTGAACAAATCATTTTTATAGAAAACAGGAGAGGCAGATTGAGTAGGTGCATCAATGATTCCATTCTGTTGTTTGCTTCTTCTCCTGGCCTGAGTCTCACATGAACACAGTTCCCAGGAGAATCTCTTGTCCTCTGGGAATTTTATAAAGCCTAACCCTGATTATTGATGGTTCAGGATGAAAATAAAGAAATAAATAAACATACTATCTCTACTGTTTATGTTCTATAAGTGACCACTCTACCGTACTGGGAGGCATAATGATTCATGACTTTAAAAAAATGGAATAACTTGGGCAGTGGTAGATAGCACAATGGTTATGCAAAGAGACTCTCATGTTTGGGACATCAAAGTCCTAGGTTCAACACCGGCATGACCGTAAGCCAGAGCTGAGCAGTGCTCTTGTAAAAAAAAAAAAAAACAACAAATAATAAAAGGAATAACTGACTAGGGAGAGAATATAATAGTTATGCAAATGACTTTCATGCCTGAGGTTCTAAAGTCTCAGGTTTCAATTCTTAGTACCATCATAAATCAGAGCTTTACAGTGCTCTGGTGTCCCTCTTTCTGTACCTTTCTCTCTGTATCTATCTTTAATAAACAAAGAAATAAATATTCCTCTCTCTCTCTTTTTCCAACCAGGGTTATCACTGGAGTTTGTTGTTTGTAATCATGAATTAGAACTGGGTTTATATCTAGGGGCCTCATGTAAGCAGCATGATGGCATCAGGGAATGTTCCATGAATGGTAGGGTAGTGATATTCTCTCTCTCTCTCTTTCTCTCTCTCCCTCTCTCTCTCTCTCAATCCCTCCTCCCCATAAACTGAAATAAAAAGAATGAAATCTTTGGTTTGGGGTGGTGGCTCACCCAGTAAAGTACCCATAGATCACATGGTATGCATGAAGCTCTCAATCGTCACATGCAGGGGAAATTTCACAAGCAGTGGAGCAGTGTTGCAGTTGTCTCTTCTCCCATCTCTGTCCCCACCCCATCTCTATTTCTCTCACCCTCTATCAAAAAGGAGAAAGAAACAAAGTATGGAGGAAGGGAGGAAGGGAAGAAAGAAGAAAGGAAGGAAGGGAGGAAGGAATGAAGGAAGGAAGGATGAATGGATGGAAGGAGGGAGGGATTTCTAGGAATAGTGGAATCATGCAGGCACTGGGCCCCAGTGGTAAGTCTGGTGACAAAAAGAAAAACCATATTCAGTTTAGGAGTCTATGTGACCTCTGCATCCCTGTAGATCTTAGCTCGCATTCTGTGGTCATGAGTAGGAACATTCCAAGCTGCCCCATTTCAGGATCCATCTTCCTCAGGTGGTAGATAGAGTATGTTGTCCAGCCTCCCTTAGAAGGATGGAACAGTCTTTGTGGGACTATGTGAAAGCTTGGTAGAGCTTAGGGAAAACTCCCTCCATCCTTAGATGGAGGTCTGGAAAAGACACCCTCTTGTTAGCCTTTCTCATAGATATGAGCAAAGGGGAAAAAGTCTCCCAGACTCAGTTTCCCCTTGTAAGACTCTCAAGCCCACAGAAATCCCAGTTTCTCCCTGCAAGCAGCAGGGCACATGGCTGCCTGCTTTAAGGTTCATTCACTCAAAGTTCACCTCACCTTCTGATCATAAAGGAGAACACACCTTATCACACACTCCTAACAGTTTTCTTTGATGTCCTTAATTTACATCAAACCTTACTTATCTTCTCTCTATCTCACCTTAACTGGTTTAACCCCTATTCTTCTCTCAAATACCTTTGGGTAACTAAATGATTGCATCAGGAGACTAATTATCTTGACCTTTATGTATCTGCATCAATTCTTGTCATACCAGCCCCCTACTATAGGGGCAAGCTGACCTTTAAGAAACCTGTAATTTCTGACGTATTTGAAAAAGTTCTTTGTTTAAATCTCTATAGAAACCCAAGCTTACCCCCAAATAAAGGAGAGTGTTCATACCAGAATCCTCCCCAAATCTCTTTCTTTATCACATAATCTCTTGAGCTAGTGATGGAGTTAGGGTTAGATAAGATTACCTTCCTGGCTGAGAGTCACCCCACGTGAGCCCCCAGCAATTCTCTACCATTGTTTTACCCTAATTTATGGATACATGTGAACATCTGCCCTATCTCATGGGACCTGGTCTATATCTAGGTTTTGGGACTTTGTTAGGAAGTGGACCACCTGAAATGGAATTAGAGAATCCTATGAAAGGAAAGGTCTCACTTGAGTAATGACGCTAGCCCTGCTTTCCCAGAACCCCACCCCACTAAAGAAAGAGAGAGACATGCTGGGAGTATGGATCGACCTGCCAACACCCATGTTCAGTGGGGAAGCAATTACAGAAGCCAGACCTTCCACCTTCTGCATCCCATAATGACCCTGGGTCCATACTCCCAGAGGGATAAAGAATAAGAAAGCTATCAGGGGATGGGATGGAGTAGGGAGTTCTGGTGGTGGGAATTGTGTGGAGTTGTAACCCCTCTTATCCTATGGTTTATGTCAGTGTTTCCTTTTTATAAATAAAGTTAAAAAAGAAAAAAAAACTTAAAACTAAAAAAATGAATGAAAGTTGGATCTAGGAGCTGAGTTGAAGCCCCTGTAGTAACACACACACACACACACACACACACACACACACACACACACACACACACACACACAGACACACACAGACACACTACACCTTTTAAACACACTTCTTTTTTTAAATCAGTGATTTAATATTTATTTACAAAATTACATGTCAACAGGGATATAATTCCACACCGTTGTCACCACAGAGTTCTGAATTCCCGATCCCTCCATTGCAAACCACTGCAGTTCTCCCAAGGCTGCAGACATGGGTTAACTGTCATATCTACAACTAGCTGTTTAGACTTGTACATAATTTCCCCCTTTTTCTTCCAGGTCCAATCCTCTCTTGCCCTCCAAGCCACACATAACCCTACTACTACATCCAAATGTTCCTCTCTTTTTTCCTCCTCTCTCTCTGGGTCCTGATGGAGGTGGAGTTCAGAGCCCTCTTATCCTCTTCCTCCTATCACTTCTCTCCCACTGGGAGGATGGATCAAAGTAGTTTTTAGGGTACAGAAGATGGGAGTTCTGGCTTCTGTAGTTGCTTCTCTGCTGGACATGGACATTGGCTGGTTGATTCATACCCCTGCCTATTAAACACTGTTCTTTATTTTAGCTGTTTCTTTACTTTTTTTTTTTTGATCATAAGCCCTTCTTTCCATCATCCCAGAATCACATTCCTTTTCACTGCAGAACACACTTTGGGAACTGCTGAGTTAACCAGTTCTTGGCTGCTGAGTACTGAGGTTTCTCAATTCTTTGCTGCCATAAATAACACTGCAGGGAACTTTCTTGTACCTCCAGCTTTGCACACATGTTAGATTATCTCTAGGATAAATTCCTAGGAGTGAAAGAGTCGCACTTAAGCCTGTTTCATTTTATGTACAAAGAAGACCCTATGTCGGTATTACAAATCCTAGGTAATCACAAACTCATAAAAACATCTGAATTGGAAGTAACTGTAAAGAGAGTCACCTTAAACCATCATGTGGCAGTAGTAGGAAGACCATCGCTCCAGGCCAGATCAGTCTTTACACTTCTTAGACCCAGGAGGGCTCTTGGGACAGATGTCTAACAGAAGAGGAGAAAAAAAAAAAGAAAACAAACAAACAACAAACAAAAAACCAAAAAAACATAGGAAAGAAATCAGCTAGGCATCACTAATACTACTACTTTCATCTTTTACCTCACTCTACTCCCTTCTTCCTCTTCCTGGGTTTTTTCTTCCAAGCCAGTGTGTCATATTTATGGGCCATAAGGTATGGCCAAGAATAAAATACCAGGAAACCTAAAGTCTGTTTTAGCAATCCTCCCTTCCTTTCAGAGGATAACCAAGGTCCCAGAGAAGGCCCGCAAGGGTGCATTTTGGTCCATGTAGGTGCATCCCTCAGGCAGCCACTGCTTTGCAAGCTTAGGTGAAAGTGTGCAGACAGTATCATGTGGTGTTGATGTCCCTACAGCATGGCCACTATGCTAAGTCTCAGATTGTCTAAGAAAGGATGACAGAATTTGGGCGGTAGCACAGCCAGTTAAGCTCACATGGCGCAAAGTGCAAGGACCGGTGGAAGGATCCCAGTTCAAGGCCCCGGCTCCCCACCTGCAGGGGAGTCGCTTCACAAGCTGTGAAGCAGGTCTGCAGGTGTCTTTCTCTCCCCCCTCTGTCTTCCCCTCCTCTGTCTATTTCTCTCTGTCCTATCCAACATAATGACATCAATACTAATAACTACAACAATAAAACAACAAGGGCAACAAAAGGGAATAAAAAATATTAAAAAAAAACAAAAAAGAAAGAAAGAAAGAAAGAAAGAAAGAAAGAAAGAAATGATCAGACTTTTGGGAGTGCGGAAAGTGGGAGTTCTGGCTTCTGTAATTGCTTCTCCACTGGACATGGAAGTTGGTAGGTCAGTCCACACCCTCAGCCTGTTTCTGTCTTTCCCTAGTGGGGTAGGGCTCTGGAGAGGTGAGGTTCCTGGATACATTGATGAGGTCATCTGCCCAGGGAAATCAGGATAGCATCATGGTAGCAGCATCTTCAAGTGGATGACTAAAAGCCAGTAAGATACAAAGCAAGATGTACTGTCTAATAAAGAGCTCAAAGGTAGAGATAGAGCATATGGAACTAGGGGTCTTTGTGTGGGAAGAAGCTCACCCCCTGCCCCCGGCATTACTGTGTGATGAAAAGAACAGGAATTTGTGTTTGCAATCAAACCCAGGAGGGGTCCAGGAGCCTGGAAATTGAGCCTAAGCAGTTGGATCCTAGGCAATGTTTAGCACCCAGGTTGTAGCACTGACTGACTGCATGACTTCCTTACTGCCAGCACGGCTAATTTAGAGTTCTCAACATGACTTCCCGGAAGGTACATTTGGGAAGAGATGTCCCACAAACAAACAAACAAACAAACACCAGCAAAGAAGCAGTGAAAGTTTGTGTCCGGGAAGATACAGCCTCACTCAGGCTCTGCTGTGCTTTTCTGAACTGCCCACCCTCTAACTCTCCACAACATTAGTCTGACCTAGTTGCATATTAAAACTCAAGAGATGCCGGAGTTTCTCTGAATACTGAGTGAGCTATTGTGAACCTAGAAACAGTAACATGTAAGTATCTTTGTAGTGAAGCAGAATGTATCCTTTCTCTGGCCTGGAATTCCCAACCTCAGGTTTTAAAGGGATCTTACTTTATTGTTATTTATTTATTTTTAAACAGAAGACTTGGTTGGAGGTGTGAATGGAAATGCTGTTATTCTCCCCTTGAGCCTGACTGCTGGGTTACCCAGGCTAGGCTAGTACCCTGAAATGAATGGGCATATTATGTCTTCCATTAAAAGTTGTGGCTGCTAATTAAAAATGTGATGGTGGGTCTTTATGGATACATTGTTTAGGTTTTCTTGAGCTGCCAACACATTGTAAATCATTTTAAAAGGGCCTTTCTCCTATTGCTTAAAGGTTAGTGTATTTTTTTAAAAAGCCATTTGAAAATAAAACTGGGATTAAATTTAGTGTTTGACAAGGTGCTAAGGGGCTCACCACCTTGGCTAGACTAAGACAAGAGGGCTTTACTTGATCTGCTACTGACCTTCTTGTCTCTCAAACTCTAACCTGGTTCCAGGGGGCTCAAGTGGCAGGGTGACCTTGGTGTCAAAAGTTTATTTGTGCATGCCAGGAAAGTTTTCATACAGCCTGCCCTCCCCCAGCTTCCTTTTATTATCTTATAATGGTCAAATATATAACTCTGCTGAGAAGAAAAATCTGCTTCTTCTTTGAACTCTGCAGTGATGCCCTCAAGCAAGCAAACCATGGTGTGACTCACACAGAGGGCACGTGTGAGTGATCCATAAACACTGAAGACTTTGGCCTTATTTTTCTTCTTCATACCGGTTCCTTGAGATTGGAGGAAAGGACTTTGAGACCTTAGCTTCTAGCTTATGTTGGGATTCCCATGCTCACAAAGGCCAGAACCAGCTTCAGTCTGAATGTTGGGCTGAGATATTTCCTGATGTCCTTAGAGTCTTGAGTTGAATGGTACAGTGAAGACAAAGTTAAAGGATAAACTTGGAGTTGATGAAGACCTGACTATGTGGGCAATTTTTCTCTCTCTTATTAAAAAATATATCTATTAATGAGAGAGACACAGAGAAAGATAAACACACATGAGAGAGAGAGAGAAAGAGAGAGAGAGAGACACAGAGAGAGAGAGAGACTAGAGCATTGCTTAGCTCTGGCTGATGGTGGTGCTGGGGATTGAACTTGGGACTTCAAAGCCTCAGGCATGAAAGTCTTTTATAGAACCATTATGCTATCTCCCCAGACTGGCATTATTTTTCTATAAAGCAGAATCAATACTTCACAGTAATATGTTGGGATGACACATGCCAATGTGTTGTGCAAACTTCAAATCACCAAGCAAAGAAGAAATGTTAGCTATTATCATTTCATATCAGTTTTTACAATCATTGGAAAAAAATCACTTATCTATAAAATTCCCAGTTGTCTGTGAATTCAGTTTCAACTTTTTGGGTTAAAACATTTTTTTAAATTATCTTTATTTATTTATTGGATAGAGAAAGCCAGAAATGGTGAGGGAAGGGGGTGGTAGAGAAGGGAGAGAGACAGAGAGACATCTGCAGCCTTGCCTTATCATTCACAAAGCTTTCCCCCTGCAGGTGGGGACTAGGGGTTCAAACCCAGGTCCTTGTGCATTGTGACATGTGCGCTCAACCATGTAAGCCACCACCTGGCTCCAGTTTCAGCTTTCTGTATCCTCTTCTTTAATGAAATTTCTAGACAGAAAGAGTTTTGTTTACTGCTAGCCACCATGTTGGTGGGAGCTATGCATCGACAGACCCACCTCCCAGAAGGAGCTCAGCTACAAAGCCTCGGATTTGCAATTCTCCTCAGGAGCCAGTAGAGGGCGAGCTCTGCTCTTTACTTGGAACAGGCGGTGGCCACAGACTTTCAACTCTCCTTGTTCTGGTTGTGTCCTTCACTCTTGTTGCGTCCATGATGACAACCCACATAGCAGGCAGTGGCTTTCAGTTATGTTGACTGAAGGGAAAGGGAATTTAAGAGGAATTCTTTAGAAGTTACAGAATCGCCAGACTTCTTATTCCTGGTTACAGTCCATTCCAAAGTTGATCCACTGGATAGTCTGTATGACTTCGGGTGTGTACCGCCTATGCCACAGGCCACTGTACTCTGACACTCCCTCCCCCCCACATCAGATCCTTTTTTTTCCAGAGACTCTTAACACTCTCACCCCATCCTATTCTCCCCTTCTCAAGAAAGGATGCACTGGTGGATGGTTTTCTTCATAAGGTCTGATGAAGAGAGCTAATTGTCCTACATGTGAAAGAAGCTAGCAAAACTTGAGACTTTTATTTTTTATCTCAGTAGGTAACTGCCAACCCACCACCCCTTTCCACTATGAAAAAGAAGAAGCTTTTTTTTTTTTTTTAAATTTCTTTATTGGGGAATTAATGTTTTACATTTAACAGTAAATACAATAGTTTGTACATGCATAACATTTCCCAGTTTTCCACATAACAATATAACCCCCACTAGGTCCTCTGTCATCTTTCTTGGATCTGTATTCTCCCCCACCTCCCACCCCAGAGTCTTTTACTTTGGTGCAATATGCCAATTCCAGTTCAGGTTCTACTTGTGTTTTCTTTTCTGATCTTTTTTTTCAATTTCTGCCTAAGAGTGAGATCATCATATATATATATATTTATATATTTAAACCCTCTCATATTGATTAAATAATGGGAACATTTTTCTAAGAATTAAGATATAGGAAGAGTTAAAAAATAAAAAGTAAGGGGGCCAGGAGGTGGCACACCTGGTTAAGCACTCATATCACAGTGGGCAAGGACCTGGGTTTGAGCCCCTGGTCCCCACCTGCAGGGGGAAAGCTTCATGAGTGGTGAAGCAGGGCTGCAGGTGTCTCTCTATTTTGCTCCCTCTCTGTCTCCCCTCTCCTCTCAAATTCTCTCTGTCTCTAATAATAAATAAATAAAAACATTTTAAAAAGTAAGTACATATTGCACTAAGCAAAGGACTTTGGGGAAGGAGAGGAAAAAGTGAAATGTGGACTAGACATGGTGTATTGCACCAAACCAAAGGACTTTGGGGAGGAAGGGGAAGGAAAGATAGGAAGAAAACTCTGGGGCCTATTACATAATGAAATTATATGCATATATCAGTGATTGCACTGTAAAGCAACAACCCCTTAATAATAATGAAAAAAAGGTAAGTACAGTGAAACCTACTTTTTTTTTTAAACCATAAATAGAATCATTGGTTAAATAGAATTGAAGGAATCTTTGAGGGAAAAAAATGTCATTTCACAAAAACCAAAGGAAAGCTTAAACCCATTTAGATACACCTCCTTACCCAAGGTCTTCACATTTCAAAAGAGTTTTAGAAAAAGAACCATTATTCTGAACATGAAATAAGCGTAGGAGACACTAGCTCACAAGAGAAGAAATACTGTCAAAAAAAAAAAAATCAAATTTTGACAATATAATTACAAATGATTTTTTTGATGAAAAAGAGGAAGACATCTATAAAATCAATGTGGCTAGACTTCTTTATTAATTCACATCTTAAAAGAATACACACAAGAGATTGAAGCTGAACTCTAGTACAAAAGACAGCTGGAGAAAGAGTAGCTGATATGAATGGATAAAAGTAAAGGACTATGGATTAGAAAAAAAAAAAAACAAGACTACAAGGTCTTCCTAATACTCATCCAGAACAAGAATGATAAGTAATGGGACACATTTCTCCCTGGAACAAATTATACATTAGAGATAGGAAAAGAAGAATTACTAAAATACTTTTTCTTTAAATTTTTATTTATTCCCTTCTGTTACCCTTATTTTTTATTGTTGTAGTTATTATTGATGCTGTCGTTGTTGGATAGGACAGAGAGAAATGGAGAGAGGAGGGGAAGACAGAGAGGGGGAGAGAAAGATAGACACCTACAGACCTGCTTCACTGTCTATGAAGCGATTCCCCTGCAGGTGGGGAGCCGGGGCTCCAACCGGGATCCTTATGCTTTGTGCCACTTGCGCTTAACCTGGAGCACTACGGCCTGATTCCCACTAAAATACATTTTAAGTTAAAAAATTTTAATTCTGTTTCTCTATTAACCTAGTCTTTCAAAAATTTTTTTTGCCTCCAGGGTTATCACTGGGGCTTGGTGCCTACACTAAGAATCCACTGCTCCTGGAGGTTATTTTTCCCTTTTTTTTTGTTGCTCTTGTTGTTTATGATTGTTGTTGTTATTATTATTGCTGTTGTTGGACAGGACAGAGAGAAATGGAGAGAGGAGGGGAGACAGAGAGGGGGAGTGAAAGAGAGACACCTGCAGACCTCCTTCACCACTTGTGAAGCGACTCCCCTGCAGGTGGGAAGCCGAGGGCTCTAACCAGGATCCTTAAGCCGGTTCTTGTGCTTGTGTGCTTAACCCTCTGTGCTAATGCCCAACCCTCAGTTTTTTTTTAAAGAATTACTATTATTAGTGTTTCCTATTTCCAGTCCCACATGACCTCCCATTGCCATTTCTCTTTGGCCTCCTCCAGTCTTGGACTGTTTCACAATCTTTTGCTTTCAGGACTTTGATGCCTTTGAATAAAACTCACTGGTTAGTTTGCAAATGTTCCTTAATTTGAGTTTCTCTAACATTTTCTCAAGCTTACAATGAGGTTATGGGTTTTTGGTTAGAATATCACAGAAGGGTGGTCCAGGAGGTGGCGCAGTGGCTAAGGCACTAGACTCTCAAGCATGAGGTCCTGAGTTCAATCCCTGGCAGCACATGTACCAGAGTGATGTCTGGTTCTTTCTCTCTCTCCCCTATCTTTCTCATAAATAAATAAAATCTTTAAAAAAAAAAAGAATATCACAGAAGGTGTGTGTGTGTGTGTGTGTGTGTGTGTGTGTGTGTGTGTGTAGGGGATATGGTTGTGATGTCTTATTACTGGATGTTAATTTTGATCACTTGGCTAAGAACTGCTAAGCTTCTCCATAGTAAAGCTACACACTCTCTCTCTCTCTCTCTCTCTCTCTCTCTCTCTCTGAAATATCCTGCTTTTGTCCCAATATGTTGCCATCCATTTTTAATATCCATAAATGAATGTTGTCTAAAGTTATAACTGTTGGCTATTTTTTTGTTTTATTTATTTTGTTGCCAGAGTACAGAAGGTACACCAAAATACTTTAATCATTATTATGGTTTGGATTTGACCAGAGTTCTATTATATTGTCAAACACTAATATCTTGGCACCAGTGATATTTATGTTTGAAGTCTTATAACTTCAATTTGTGTAGGGCTGGGGAAATAGCATAATGGTTATAAATGAAAGCATGCGTAAAAAACACCTAAAGTCCCAGGTTCAATCCCCAGCACCACCAGAAGCCAGAGTTCAGCAGCACTCTGAAACAAAAACAAGTCTATCCATTTATTAAAGTCTCATTGAATCATTTGTAATTTCCTCCTCCTTCTCCCTTACCCCACCTCCTTCTCCTATTATTAGTGTTTGCATCATCATCACCAAACTAAGAACTGGGAACTTGATTTTGATCAGTATGTTTATTGCTATTGAGATTTCATTGCTTGTAGGCGCTTTCAGTAGAAGGCGATTGTAAACAGACACACACACACACACACACACACACACACACACACACACACACACACACCCTTCTGTTTCTCTCTCATATCTATTTTTTTTTAAAGTTCTATGAGTTCAGGTCCAGAGAGACATCTCATTGAGTAGAGAGTGTCTGCCTTTCCATGTGTCTTGGCAGGAGCCATCTGGGAGTGATAGAAGCTCAGTGGCATGATCTCTCTCTCTCTTTTTATCTGAAAATGTGGTCTGGGAGGGTAAAATTACATGTGCATGAAATTCTGACTTTGCAAAAACAAACACATATGATTTCATGTGACACCTCGCATCTGATGTAACACTGCAAAGCTTATTGTGCCCTGCCCTTTCCCTTTCTTGTAAAGCCTTTCTCTAATAGAGGAAGCATGACTTTCATGATATACAGTGTACTTACTTGTTCTCATGTAAGGTGTTTGAGAGGTATAAACCTACACCTTTATGGAAGAAGCTATTGACTAGAGTACGATATAATATCAACACACAGTTATTTTTGTCCTTAGCCTTCAATATCCATATGAATTACAATTTTCTGCTATTAGGAGGTTAATTTTTTCCCTCCTTTGTGATATATATATTACTGTAATAAAAGAAAGGTACAGGGGCCATGTGGTAGCAGCACCTAGTTCAAGCTCCTGGTCCCCACCTGCAAGAGGAAAGCTTTGTAAACATAAAGCAGTATTGCAGGTGTCTCTTATTCCCTTTTCCTCTCTATCTCCTCTTTCTCTCTCAACTTCTGACTGTCTTTATCCAATACATAAATAAATAAATAAAATAAACAAAAAGATAGTGTGGTCTGGGAGATGGTGCAGTGTCTACAGCATTGGACTCTCAAGCATGAGGTCCTGAGTTCAATCCCCAGCAGCACATGTACCAGGGTGATGTCTGGTCCTTTCTGTCTCTCTCTTACCTTTCTCATTAATAAATAAATAAAATATTTCCTTAAAAAATAAACAAATATAATAAAAAGGAGAGACAGATATAGAAAGACAAGAATATATATACATATATATACTGTTCAGTTCTGGCGTATGGTGATGCCGGGGGTTGAACCTTGGGACCTCAGAGCCTCAGGCTTGAATGCTAATTGCATTATTAATTTGTAACTTGTTACAAATTATGCTTGTAATTATAGTCAGTATTCTATTTTTCTGTTGCCCCATAACTTGATTTAAAAAGTAAAACAGGGAGTCGGGCGGTAGCACAGTGGGTTACGCACACATGGCGCAAAGTGCAAGGACCAGCATAAGGATCCCAGTTTGAGCCCCCGGCTCTCCACCTGCAGGGGAATTGCTTCACAGGTGGTGAAGCAGGTCTGCAGGTGTCTATCTTTCTCTCCCCCTCTCTGTTTTCCCCTCCTCTCTCCATTTCTCTCTGTCCTATCCAACAACATCAACAACAACAATAATAACTACAAGAACAATAAAACAATAAGGGCAACAAAAGGGAATAAGTAAATAAATAGAAAAAAAATTTAAAAAATAAATAAACTTAAAAGAAAGTAAAACATTCACATACAATAGAAATCGTTTTCTATTGCATTTGACAAAAACCCAGAATTGGGTATCCGCCAGTTCTTTTATCCCCAGAATTCCTTCTTGCTGCTCCTTCTTAGTCAACATCTCTCCTCTACACAGCCCCTGGCAATCATGGGATCTGTTTTTCCATCAGTTGCTTTTTCCTTTTCCAGAGTAACCTACAAATCTTAGAAATGTGACACACACACACACACACACACACACACACACACACACACACACACACACACACACACATCATGTAGCGGTTTGGCTCAAGATGGGCCACGGGGTCTGGTTTCACTTCCACCGCTCTGGTTGGCTTCCTGCCCTTAGATACACACAAGCCGTCTATTTATTGTGTGAAATAGTACTTTGCTCTTTTCATAACTGGATTGTAGGGAAGTTTCACAATTTGTTTACTTATTCCTTAGTGGAGAGATATTTAGATTGCTTCCTTGTGTTGTATAACAAATAAACTTACTGCATAGAGGTCTATGTGTGGGGATACGTCTTCATGTACCTTGAGTAAACTTCTAGATGTGTCATTTCTGGGTCATATGACAGGTACTTTATTACCTTATAGGATATTGTTGCTGTATTTCCCCAATTGTCTCATTCCTCTCCCATTATCGCCAGCAGTGTCTGAGAGTTCTGTTTGCTTTGTATCCTGGTCTGCACTTGCAATTAGCAGGCTTCTTGATTTTTAGCCAATCTATTAATGTGAAGTGGTATCTCATTTTGGTTTGATTAGCATTTCCTAAATGATTCATGTTTTAGAAAGCATTTGCCACTCATAACTCACCTTTGGTGGATGTCTATTCAAATACTTTGAGTTTCTATTTCCTCTTTATTGATCCTTTGTAGGCGAAACAAAGATTGTGAGTTTTTTTTTTAATTTCCTTATTGGGGGATTAGTGGTGTACAGTTGACAGTAAAATGCAATGGTGTGTACATGCTTAATATTTCTCAGTTTTCCACATAACAATTCGATCCCCACTAGATCCTTTGTCTGTCATCATGTTCCGTGATGTAAACCCTTTCCCCACCCCCACACTCCAGAGTGTTTTACTTTGGTGCAATACACTAACTTCAGTCCAAGTTCTGCTTTGTGTTTTCATCTTCTGTTCTTGTTTTTCAGTTTCGATCTATGAGTGAGATCATCCCATATTCATCCTTCTGTTTCTGACTTATTTCACTTAACGTGCTTTCTTCAAGCTCCAGCCAAGACGGGCTGAAAACTGTGAAGTCACCATTTTTAATAGCTGAGTAGTATTCCATTGTGTATATAGACCACAATTTGCTCAGCCCACCACTCATCTGTTGTTGGACACCTGGTTGCTTCCAGGTTTTGGCTATTACAAATTGTGCTGCTATGAACATAGGTGTACACAGATCTTTTTGGATGCGTGTGTTTGGTTCTTTAGGATATATGTCCAGGAGAGGAATTGCAGGGTCAGAGGGTAGGACCACTTCTAGCCTTCTGAGAGTTCTCCAGGCTGCTCTCCACAGGGCTGAACTAATTTCCTTTCCCTATTGTGAGTTTTTTGACTTCGTACTTTTCTGATTTTCCTTCTCGTGCATCTGTGTCCTTTTGTCTTCAGTTCTGTCATGCACTTCTTCCTTTTTAATGAATTTTTGAAACAGATTCTTTTTTATTTTTTAGATTTTATGTATTTATTTTGGATAGTGGCAGAGAGAAATTGAAAGGGAAGGGGGAGGTAGAGAGGGAGAAATAAAGAGAGAAACCTGGAGAAATGATTCACAGCTTATGAAGCCCTGCCCCCCCACACAAGATGGACTTGTACTGGGGTCCTTGATCTTTTTCATGCATTTCTTTTAAAATTTAATTATTTATTAATTATTGCGTAGATACAGAGGGAAATTGAGAGGGGAGGAGGGATAGAGAGAAACCTGCAGCTCTTATTTCACCACTCATGAAGATTTCCCCCTGCAGATGGGGATCAGGGGCTTGAACCTGAATCCTTTCACACGGTCGTGTGTGCACTTAACCAGGTATGCCACAGCCTGGCCCCTCATGCACATCTTCTTCTCCTTCTCCTTCTTCTCGTCCTCTTCTCCCTCTTCCTCCTCTTCCTTATTATTATTATTATTAGTGATATAATAATGATCGACAAGACTGTGGGATAAGAGGAGTACAATTCCATATAACCACCAGGGTTCCATATCCCATCTCATCCATTGGACATTTCCCTATTCTTTATCCTTTGGGAGTATGATCTAAAGACCTTTATGGGGTGGGAGGTCTGGCTTCTGTAACTGCTTCTTTGCTGGACATGGGCACTGCCTCATGCACGTCTTATGTAGAGAAATGTTAGACCTTTTTTTTCTTTAGTTCTAGACTTCTGAACAATGGATAGCAAGATTTCAAAAGTAGGCTGATGTTAGTTTAGTGACGTCAAAGAATTGTATTACAGTATGCACATTCATTGGTCAAATGAGTCGTCTGTGAGTAAACTGGTTCGGTTGTAGATGCCGACAGGTAAATGGGGCCATCTGGAATGGTAGCATGAAAGGTAGAGATTAAGAACAAGCACGGCTACTCTGATGGACTGAAGCAAGAGAGAGAGATCCCCGTGGACTTGCCGAATACGAAGATGCTATGATGCTCATGCTTTTGTCTTCGTTACATTAATCCTACCCCCCCCCCCCAGGTTTAATCCTGTACTTCCTTTTGGAACATTGCTCCTCTGTTTCTTCAGTTTGTTGAGTCCCTGTATTAGTTTCTATGAATTAAGCAAAACACTCACTTCTTCTAGTCTTGACAGAGTGGCTGCACATAGGATATGAATCTTGTTCAATCCTGCCCCGGCACTTGGTTGTTGCTCAAAACTCTGTGACTATCCTAACTGCCTAACTTATATATTCTGCTCTATTTCTAGTGACTCCCAGGAGTTGAGACTGTACCAAGACCTGTCGTTACCCTTCTTCTTCTAGCGTTTGCCGTCATTACCCTAAAGAGGCAGATCTCAAGTCAACAGCTAGATTGTGACTGACTGGAAGGCAGACCCTCAGGCAGCAGATTTTAAAGAATGAAGATCTCTATGGAAACACAAGTGTCAAACTCCTCTGGGTAAGAGCAGCAGGTGATGTTGAGCTGTCTTCTGGATGGTAGTCACAAAAGGTGTGACACTCATCAGTGTCTAAGTTTCTTTCTGCAAGTTGTTAAGGTGTACTAAGATAGAGGGGGATTGCATCTTTATCCTGTGTTATCTGAGAATCTCTGTAGGCCCTCAGCTGTTCGTCAAACCCAAAATATTTCTGTGAGGTCAAAGCTCCAGGACAAATAGCTCTTTTACAGAATTACTGGGAAGTGTGCAGTGTCCTGTGTGTGTGCTAGTCTACCGAGAACTAACACTGATTGCTATAGTTCAAGGGGGTGTGGGGGAAGGAGCCCAGGGAAACAGATTCATGGTCACTGGCGTCAGCAATCAAGATGTATCCCTGGGGCAGTTGTCACAAAACCAGGGCCTCAGATATAGGCTAGACATGAGAGTTTAACAGAAGTGAACCTGAAAAAAAAAAAAAAGAAGTGAACCTGAATACAAGTTTTCCAAGCTCTTATGTTCTTAATAGGACAAAGCTAAGATGTCTCTGGGAGTTCAGCTTGATGAATTATGAGCTGTCTCTGATCTGAGTTAGAAGGACATCATGTGGGAGTCAGGCTGTAGCGTAGCGGGTTAAGCGCAGGTGGCGCAAAGCACAAGGACTGGCATAAGGATCCCGGTTCGAGCCCCGGCTCCCCACCTGCAGGGGAGTCGCTTCACAAGCGGTGAAGCAGGTCTGCAGGTGTCTATCTTTCTCTCCTCCTCTCTGTCTTCCCCTCCTCTCTCCATTTCTCTCTGTCCTATCCAACAACGACAACAACAATAATAACTACAACAATAAAACAACAAGGGCAACAAAAGGGAATAAATAAATAACATAAATATTAAAAAAAAAAAGAAGAAGGACATCATGTTTCAAGTGTATGCTTTATATAGTCAGCTGTCATGGATTCCCTCCTGGCTAGGCCTCCTACTGTCTCAGGTGAACATGTTCAAGTGTGTGTGTGTGTCTCCTTCCCAGTGAATGTAGTACACATTGCAGCGAGTAAGATCTTCTCTTAATGGACTCAGACGCTCCATATCCATCTTAGCACATTTTATCACTCATGCGTTACTATCTGATAATCTCAGCTATATTCAGAAAAAATGCTGATTTGATTCTTTTGTTCAGAAGGTGACTGTGGACCTTGGTGTTTCACCTTTTCCAGAAGAAAAGAGCAGGCCTCTCCAAAAATGTGCAAGGAGGAGATCTTACAGTCTTCCCTTCAAGGTAAACAAGAAACTAAATTTACACACCACCATGGAGCCTACCAAGGATTTTCCTACTAGGGTTTCTTTCACATTACTTGCCGATCAACCTGACCACCAAATATCCATTGCACTTCTGAGTTCTCTATATCACACTATTCCTCCTTTACTAGTTCATTTAATATATAAAGAAGATACTCAATTTAAATTACTACTCTCTAGAGCTATAGGGATTTTTCTGTTCTCAAGGCAAACATTTTAAAAAGATATTTATTTATTTACTTTTGTTGCCCTTGTTGTTTTATTGTCGTAGTTATTATTGTTATTACTGTCATCATTGTTGGATAGGACAGAGAGAAACGGAGAGAGGAAGGGAAGACGGGGGAGAGAAAGATAGACCTGCAGATCTGCTTCACAGCTTGTGAAGTAACTCCCCTGCAAGTGGGGAGCGGGGAGCTTGAACCGGGATCCTTAGGCCAGTCCTTGTGCTTCGTGCCATGTGCGCTTAACCCACTGCATTACCACCTCACTCCCTCAAACATTTTCATAATCCCTTAGCCCTGGCTTCTCCGTGAGAATATCCTAACAGGCTCTTCCAAGGGAGTGTTCATAATATTATTCAGTCACTGTGGGTCCAGTCTAAATTAGGTAATACAGATAATCTCTCTACATCTCTATGCCTTTTCCTGGAACCAGTAACATTATGAAACTGAAAAAAGAAAGGTCAATTACTTCACACCCTTGTTTTCCAGCCTTAGTGTAAATTATCAACACAGAAAGAACACATGCATTCAAATAATTTAGAAAACCTATTATTTCATTTCTCCAGCATGTCACATTTTCCTTGGAAGGACCACAGGAATCTGGAAAACTAGAAATACAGAATCTCAGTGTTAGATGGAATTTGGGGAATCCTACAATCTAATCCTTGTCAGCACAGGAATTATAAGATAAATGAAGCTACTCTAAACTCTTTCCTGGAGGGCTCATAACTTCCTTCTTCTTCTAGCATTTGCCCTTCTTCCGTAGCCAGTCAACAGCGTCAGGTTGAGCCTGATGTAAAGTTTCGAGACCACCTTTGAATCTGGAGAGGTGGCAGTCGTTGACTATGTGGGTCATAGTCTGTCTGGAGCCGCAGGGGCAGTTCGGGTCGTCTCTGGCTCCCCAGCGATGGAACATAGCGGCGCACCGGCCATGGCCTGTCCGATAGCTATTGAGGAGGGCCCAATCATAACGTGCTAGGTCAAAGCCGGGTTGATGCTTGCAGGGGTCTGTGATGAGGTGTTCCTAAGACAGTCCATCTAATTGAAGGCTGATTTCTGATTTTTTTTCTCTTTTTTTTTGTCATCATCGCTGGGGTTTTTATCACTCAGGGTGAGTTTTTTTAGAGAGAGTTGGGGTGGGGGGTGGGGTAGAGGGGCAAGAAACCAAAGCTTCCTTCAGTGCAGTGGAGGCCCAGCTTGAACCTGAGTCACATACATGACAAAGCAGAGTACTATCCAAATAGCTCTTTTGCTGGCCCTGAAGTGATTTCTGTCATTAATATTCTCTTTCTTTGCTGTGGCAAAATGCCATCAATGACCTAATGGATATGATGTTCTTTTTTCTTTTCTTTTTTCTTCTCCTTTAATTGTAATAGCATTTAGCTTCCAGGGAGTCGGGAGGTTGTGCAGCGAGTTAAGTGCAAGTGTCACAAAGCTCAAGGACTGGTGTTAAGATCCTGGTTCGAGCCCCCAGCTCCCTACCTGCAGGGGAGTCGCTTCACAGGTGATGAAGCTGGCCTGCAGGTGTTTATTTTTCTCTCCCCCTCTCTGTCTTCCCCACTTCTCTCCATTTCTCTCTGTCCTATCCACCAACGATGACATGAAGAACAACAACAACTACAACAATAAAATAACAAGGTCAACAAAAGGGAAAAATAAATAAATATATATAAAAAAAGAATTCAGCCTCCATAGCTTTCAACCGTAGCACTAGTCCTGTGACTATGTTACATTACAATCAAAGGTAACTTTGAAGATGGAATTAAAATTCCCAGCCATTTCACTTTTAAGATCTGGAGATGATCCTGAATTATAATTATTGGGTGTGTCTAATAGCTTTTATTAGTTAGTGATTAGATAATGATTCCTTTAGGATTTAATAATGGTTTACAAGATTATAGGAGGGCATTTACACGCAGCACCCAGGGTCCAAGGTTCTGTATGTCCCCCACTTGCAGAAAGCTAGAATGGTGGAGGTCACTGGGGTACTGTGGGCTGCCATGGCTCTTCTGGGGGTCACTGAGAGGAGGCTAGAAGTCACAGATAGACTTCTGCTTTCACGGGCACCACCGACAGGCTAGTCTCCAAGAATTCAGCTGGACTTGGATGGTGCTGTTCAAGTAGTGGCCACTCTCCAGGATATCTTTTTAGTCCCAGGTTCTTCACCTCAGGATGGCAGACAGCTTCTTCTCAGAATTACCCATACTACTTCGTATGGTCTATGGTATACTCTTTAGCCTGTGTGATTCAGGTAAGTATGTTTACATCTGACTCAATAGTCATCTGCACGATATCAGTTTATACATCCTCCTGGAAAGTCTGTGAGAACCCAACAGAATGTGTATTACATGTTTTCAATAGATACCTATGGGTTTTTTAAAAAATTATATTTTATATTTATTATTTATTTCCTTTTTAGATAGATAAAGACAGAGAGAGACTACAGCACTGAAGCTTTCTTTAGTATGGTGGAGGCCAGGCTTGAACATGGGTCAAGCACATGGTAAGCAGTACATTTTTCAAGTGAGCTGTTTCACCAGCATAATATCTTTGGAGTTGAACTGAGGTTACCTGACTTTAAATCCACCTCTTTGTCATTGAAATACAGGCTTAGTCCTTCCTTCCTTCCTTCCTTCCTTCCTTCCTTCCTTCCTTCCTTCCTTCCTTCTTTCCTTCCTTCCTTCCTTCCTTCCTGCATTCCTTCCTTTCTTTCCCTCTTTCTTTCTTGGATAAAGCAGAGAGAAATTGAGAGAGGACTGGTGTTGTTTTGCGCGGGCTATGTTTTCGCCGGGCTGGCTTCACAGGCAGGTAACAGACGACCAGGGACTCATGGCTGAGCTGTAGGCAGTATCTCTTTATTCATGCAGGACACAGCACAATCTAAGACAAGCTAAGCTGAACTCAAGGTCCTGTAAAACTCACAATGCTGTCTTTATATATATATACTTGCCAAGTAGGGTGGAAACAGGATGTGACATAGAGAGGGTGGAGAGAAAAGTGACCGGTGAAAATCAGAGTGTGACAAGGAGAGGATCAGGGTGTGACAAGGAGGGGGCAGAGCAGGCGAGAATCCTATCACTGAACCACCAATGCCCTGGAGGGAGGTGCTTGTTAACAGTGGTTATGTAAATAGAATGAAGTGGTTATGTAAATAGAATAGTGTTAAGCAGGGGGGATTTAAACCAAATGAAACAGAAGGGGTCTCATGCATACCAACAGACTGGAAAATAGAGAGGGAGAGAGAAAGATAGACACCTGCAGACCTGCTTCACCGCTTGTAAAGCGACCCCCCTGCAGGTGGGGGATGGGGTTTTGGAACCAGGAACCTTGCACGGGTCCTTGTGATTCCCTAAACCGGTGTGTTGCTGCTCGGCTCTGGCTTCGCTCTTTCTTTATTATGTAGGTGTGCAGAAGACAAGCCTATCATCTTTATTACATAACTTATTATTATTATTGTTTTTTTATTATTATTTTGCCTTTGGGGTTATCACTGGGGCTTGGTGCCTGCACTACGAATCCGCTGCTCCTGGTGACCATTCCCCTCTTCCCCCCATATTATTTGGTAGGACAGAGAGAAATTGAGAGGGAAGTGGGGAGACAGAGAGGGAGAGAGAAAGACACCTGCAGACCTGCTTCACTGCTTGTGAAGCGTCCTCCTTGCAGTTGAAAAGTTGGGAGCTCGAACCCATATCCTTGCACTTAGTACTATGAGCACTTAACCAAGTGTGCTATTGCCAGGACCCCGCTAACCCATTATTGTTTTTGAAGATAGCAATAAGGCATCTATTTAACCTTTGTTTCTCCAAGTTCTCAAATGATGACGATGATTATATGAGTTACTAATGACTAGTATTCAGTAGTATTGATTTTTTTAATGCACAAATAACTCTAACTGTGGGAAAGCAGGAATGAGTTTTTCATTTCCCTTATATTAGAAAAAGAGAAATGAGGGAGTTGGGCTGTAGCGCAGCGGGTTAAGCGCAGGTGGCGCAAAGCACAAGGACCGGCATAAGGATCCCGGTTTGAACCCCGGCTCCCCACCTGCAGGGGAGTCGCTTCACAGGCGGTGAAGCAGGTCTGCAGGTGTCTATCTTTCTCTCCTCCTCTCTGTCTTCCCCTTCTCTGTTTCTCTCTGTCCTATTCAACAACGACAACAACAACAATAATAACTACAACAATAAAACAACAAGGGCAACAAAAGGGAATAAATAAATAAAATAAAATATTAAAAAAAAAGAAATAGAGAAATGGTTGGGGGTAGGTAGCATCATGGCTATGCCTAGATACTCTTGTGCCAGAGGCTCCAAAGTCCTTGGTTCAATCCCCTGAATCACCATAAGCCAGAGCGGATAAGTGAATGCTTTGATTAAAAAAAAAAGAGAGAGAGAGAGAGAGAGAGAGAAACTTAGTTTTTGAAAAGACAAGTGATATGTACCAGGCCAAACAGAGGGGTTTGCGTTCATCTGACTCACATTCTCATGTTCTTTTATTTGTTTTATTTAGCCTTGCCTAAGCATCTCAGTTCCTTTACTCTAATTTATCTGTAGTTTATAGTTTATCTGTAGTTTTTAGTTTAAAGTTCATTTTGGTGCCTCAAATTAGAAGACTATTCTGTTTTATGTGTTGTGACTCATATTGTCAGTGAGTGGGTGTTGGGTGTCACTCATGAGTCTGGTCTGAGTGAAGTACTACATATTCTAATACCAAAATTGTGACCAAAAGACCAGTGTTCAAAAGAGGATTTACTAAATATTACCTGTCAGTCTGTAGTAATGATGTTTCACATTTTTCCCTCTGTGAATCAGTTGGGGGTCTTCCATCAGAAGCTGCCAGGTTGTGGTTAAAGCTGACCTCTGACAGAGTCTAAGTATAAGCACTCCTATTGTTCACAGATTCTATGGTGAAGATGTGTACTTTTTGTCAAATGACTTGTGGCCTCCTTAGTTTTGAGAATTTCTGCACTGGTTCTGCAAAAATGTCACCTTTTGCTGAAACAGCTTAGGAGTTTAAAAATCCCTCTTCTGAAGTTGAATGTACTGTGTTGAATGGTGTGTGTGTGTGTGTGTGTGTGTGTGTGTGTGTGTGTGCGCGCACACACATGCATGGGCATGAATGATCCTGGTAGAGAGGGGAAAAGAAGAATTCAGGAGTCTGTCTACTCACTAGGAATGGCAGGGATGATGAAAAACCATCTCTAAGTCCCTAATCTCTTCACCCAAGATTAAGCAAATAAAATTGTTGACTTGAAGAAGTCAGAGTCTTGATGACTCCAAAGAGACAGCAGCAAAGTGAATCAAGAAGCTTAGCTTCATATCAGCAGAAGGATAAAGGGGTTTCAGCTCTGAATGACAGGTAGAGCAATATATCCTAATCCGATTACCAGAGAATTCAGTGTCACTCTATATTAATGGTGGAGTTTTTTTTTTTTTTAATGGATGCTAAATAGTATTCATCATCCAAAGACTTCAGTTATTCCTGGGGGTAAATTAATCCTGGCCTGAAACTCAGGGTTAAGGGGCAGGAGACTAGGGTGAGTCAAAACCAAGGCTCATCTCTTGTGATGGTCTTTTGTTCACTTGGAGCTTTGTTTGAGCTGTCATCCTCTATTCTGTCCAGAAGAGAGAAGGGGTATTGGAGTTTACGGGTCTGTGGCAAAGTCAAGGGTTGAATCCAACATCAAGTCAATTCTGCTTTGCAGTTCTTAGGTGGAGAATTTTCATGTTGAGTATACTCACCACTTTGTTTAATCTCCAAATCTAAAGAATCCCTCACTTCAAAATTGTCCTATAGGGTTTAACAATCTTCTCATGCTTTATTTGGCAGAGAATAAAAACAATGTGAATACATGGAAATGTATAAATTCATTGGTAAATCTCTAGGGACTTTAGAGGAAAGCATTGTGGGATAGTAGGCACGAGAATATATTTTACAAGTAACAACCATATTCTTGGACCCTGAATTCCAACCTCTCATTCTTGTGATTTATAACCAAACCAGATCCATTAAGACTGAGGCTTAGTGCTGGGTGGTGGTTTCCCAGTGAGTACACATGTCACCACCATGTGCAAGGACCTCTGTTCAACACTGCCCTCCCCCAACCCTGGTTCCTACCTGTGGGAGGAAGTTACACAAGCAATAAAGCAAACCCACGGG